>NW_027512676.1:0-300000 GCF_048772815.1 Callospermophilus lateralis | reverse complement strand
CTACATTCCTATATTGTAAGACCAACTCTGCCCTGCTTTTCTGTAAGTTATATTGAGGGAACAGTGTATGTTTAGGGTTAATAACATGTTTGATTTGGGTTACGAATCATTTTGCGAGATGAATAATGGTATTGGCAACCTTCGATATTTACAAGAGTATATAGGTGAAATATAAGTATGAAAGCAGAAAATTAGGAAAGATTTGAAGCCCAGAAGGGAATTGGACCCTTAAGTGGTATTCTTAGCTTTGAGTTATGTGCTGCACAGTTGTCTCAGATAAATCAATATACAATGGCATAGGACCTTGTACCTTGGATGATTGAATGTTGAAGAGAACATCCAGTCAAAAAGCGATATTCAGTACGATGAGGAAGGTACTCGTTAGGTTTAGAATGAAGAGTGAGTATAGGATTTGGACAAAACGTTTTTTAGCAATAGGGTTTCAGTTAGAGAGTGAGTGTAAATGTCAGCACATGTGAAGAGTCAGTCATAATGATGAACTGGGAAAAATATGAGGGAAAGCAGATATCAATAAAGACATTAGGAAATCAAGCAAAGTACAAAGTGAGTGATAGGATTAGACATTTTCAACAGGCTTGAGGTTGAACATATAATCTTAGGAAGAAACAAATATGTAGTCACCAATAGGATTGACATTTGAGAGCATTAGGCAACCTGGACATGTATGTTTTTAGTAATCCATGCTCACTTTTCATTTAGGCTTTGGTACAATTGAAAGTGTGACCTTTGCTTTTTGTGTCCAGAATATTTCTGTGATAAAATGTATATGTATATCACGTGACATGAGTATTTCTTCCACCATTTCCAGGAGCAATATTTTGAGAACATATAAATTTGTATTGGGGTACAAATAGGTATACCCTCTGTCTATGAATATAGCAATAACGCATGAATAGACCATACTGGGAATAAATAATATAACTGGATCCACTTTAAATAATGGATTGAATGGATATCTGAAAATATATAAGAAATGTTATAATGATACACAATCAATCATTCCAACCAGTTATATATCTAATGGTCATCTTAGGGTTATGTTTTATCATGAAGGGTGTGTGAGTTTTGCTTAAAAATTGATCATGGAAATCGAAAATAATATATTTGAAAAAAAGTCTCATGAAAAGACCAGTCAAGAAACATAGGGAAATACATGTGTTCTGGAGCAAGAAGTGATTGAAAGTGAAACAAATGCCTATAAATTTGCTAAGTAGTGGATGAAATATATATCCTATGATGTGTATAAACTGAAGAAATAGTAATGTACCAGTGTTGAATAATAATTAATGTCAAAATACACATCATGTCCCATAGGAATCTACTTGCATTGATGTTAAACTAGGTCAGTTAATGTAGAAATACTAGGATTTGTTTGCACCTTTCACTGAAGTTAGTTTTCAGTACTAGAAAACAAATATGTATTTCAGGTGGATGAATATTTCTGAGAATAATCTTGTGAAAAGTTGAATATTAATCCACATACATGAACATGAATGAATTTAGGGAGTGTATATAAGACACATATATTTCATATTTTGAAAAATCTAGAGATTTATATATTGTGTGTTTGTGTGTGTGTGTGTATATATACACACACAAACACACACAAAGACATTCAAAAGTAGAATTATATATGCCAATCGAATTTCACCATGAAATATATATCATCCACAGATCCAAAAATATTCATTTTACTGAACATGGATTTATGTATAATGTTATTAAACTAGGAAGCTCACCATTAGCTGGAATTTTCAGTTCCAACAGCGTTTAGGTGGAGTGATCTCTTCTCACAATTTGTATCTGCAATGTCAGGCACCTCACAAAAATGTACGTGTGATATCAGGTAGGATTCTATATGTGCATATAAAAATTAATGTGCTGAATAGGTTACAGCAAAAGGGAGATAGGAATTCACATATTTGTTAACTTTAATACACATATAAAATAATTTCAATTAAAAAATGACTAGATTTATAACACCTACCATTTATCTTGCAAAAGGCAAGTCCAATATACACCATGCCTCCTCTGAACTGCTTATATTTCAATTCCGTTTGGGTTATTTTTCTCCATCATATTAGTATTTGTAGTTAGCGTCTAGAAGGGTATGGGTTATTGTCAGGAATTCAGTATTTCAATTGGAAAATTGGAAAGTGAATCCAATGTGTATGCAATTATGTGCTGCACAATATTCTTCCCACTCTCATCCAGAACAATGGCTTGGCATTACCTTCGCCCCAAGTAAGACACAATTAGAGAAGAAGAGTTAGAAATTCTGTGAATGCATATCTGGAATGGAAAATGCTCAGGAGTTCACAACCTTGGAGGTGGTAGAGGATTTTCCAAAAGTAAGGGACAGGGTTGATCACCCAACATGATCTTTCATTAAATTGTGAGCCATCTTGCCACAAAGCCATGAAAAGATAATTTTTGCTTTAGTATAAATTACTGCAAATTCTGAACCTGCTTAGAATGCCTGACCATGTTTTGAACTCACCCATGCCTGGCTCTCTGACCAGATAACAGCCCATTCTGAAACTTTAATGACACCTCATAAATATTCGCCTTCCCTGGCCAGACAACGACCCTCTCAGAGGCTCTAATGGTCCTCATAATTTCTGATGCTGGGGCCAGAAAAAAAAATGTAAACTACAATTAGTGTGATGCTTGTCAAAGTTCTGTTTTCTGTAACCCTCCTTTTGTGTAACTTTCTGGGCTATAAAGCTGGGCTGTAGGAAAGGTGGGGTTGCTGTCTTGTTCCCGCCAGTTTGAGAGGGAGAGGCAGCCCGGCTGCTTGAAATATTAAGCTTGCCTTAATTTGATTTTAATTGGAGTCAGTGGTCTTTTCTTGTGTCCTGGACTAACATTTTGGAGTTCCCCAGCAACATGACCCGACCAGATCACAAAGCCAGACTGCTGGAAATTCTGAAGCTGGCCTATCCTCCAGGACTCCGGGCTGGAGAGCCAAGTACCAAAACCTTGGAATGAGCCTTCAGTCCGTGGATCACTGCAGTGAACCATCGCACTAAAACTATTATCAAGCACCTGGTGGAGGAGGCCTTCATAGGTAAGAGGCGCCTTTATAACATCTGATATCCGGTTAAGGGAGTACTCTTCTGATGACAGAGAGGTGGCCTGGGAAGGCTCACATATACTCCTGTCTGGGACAGTAATAGGAATCCTTCTTTCCTCTGTTCTGTTCTGTAGGGAATACCTCTGAAAGTGTAGAGAGGTGCCGACTGGCATGCAGGAGCTCCTACCCCGGAGCTTTAGCAAGACGCTGCATTGCTCCTCTGGTTTTCTGTTTATTTGCCGAGTTTCTGTTTTTTTTGTGTGTGTGTGTGTTTTGTTCTGTGTTCTAAATGTTTTTTATTTGTTTGTTTTTGTGCGTTTTGTTGTGTGATTTCTGTGGTAAAAACTTAAGGATATTGGACTTGAAAATGGGTAATAAATCATGTAAGCCTGACACCCCTTTGGACTGTGTTTTAAAGAAATGTGATGCACTATACCCGCCTTTGTTAAGCAGGATGAGAGAAGCCCCTAGCTGGCTGTCTGGAGCACACCCACGGCAGAGGGCAATGCCTGCTGGGGACCTAATAACTGAGTATCTCCCAGGTTAACAAGTGAAACTCCTTTAAAACCCCTTGTCCCTCCAGATCAAGAGAGTCACAACTTTGGACAAAGTCCCCTGTTTTTCTCCTTTGTTAGCAAAGCAGTAAACCTCCCTTTTACTTTTTCTCAAACCCTGTCCTTATATTAAATTGGTATTAATTGGCTTCAAGGTCCGGAACCGAAATTTAAGTTACAAATTTTGATACCGCCCCTGACCCTGGAATTTTTGAGAGCTGACTACTGAAATGTTAGGAGATTCAGCGTGCTTGGGGTGGAACCGAACCAGAGGAGCTAATCCTGTAAGTAAAAGACGGGACTGAGGGACTCCCAGCAGCTGCCGAAGTCCTGTTGCTTCAGTGAATTCCCTCCTTCCTTCCCTGCACTGTAAGTATTATGCCACCTCTGTCTTCTTAAAAAAGAGAAAAAGAAAAAGGAGACACTAAATGCAGTAAAGTCACCATGGAGACCTTTGATATTGCATTTCAGGTTCCCCCTCTGTGAAAACATCTGATGCCCTTGTGGGGACATATATCGTGCCACTGGTGTAGGAGATTTTTCTCTTTTCTGCTGTTTTAAAGGCTTCTGTCCTGTCAGCCATAGTCTGGAGCTCCTTTCTGTCTGTCTTTTGTCTTTGTTTCTGGCCATTTAAGACATGTGCAATAATGTGTTGATATTATAAATTGTTTCTTGGGAATGATCTTAGCTGAATGTGTGTCTAAAGGATGATGTTTTATTGTAACAATATGGTATCTGAATGGGTTTTTGAAGCATTGCACAGTCTTGAAGTTAAAAGTCGGGTTTAGGTAATTTTTTAGTTTATGATTTCAGATAATTCATGCCAGAGAACTTAAATACTTAAAATGGAAAACTAAAGAATTCTACTTCCAAGTTGGCAAGTAACTTCCCAATCATTCAGTCTTTTTTTTAACCAATTTTTAATTGGGTAGCCTGGGAAAATGTCACAGTGTGTATCAGTGCATTAATTTGGACAAGGATAGTAAATCATAGTATGGTATCTGTTGACAAAAAAAGATGTTAAGGTATAAAATTTTGTGAATTGTATCTTAAAATTGTATCATAATTTTCAACATCCTCACCTGAAAATTATGGTTAAAGTGCCTTAGGCCTGAGGTGTCTGCTTAGAATAGCAGTTTTGTCCAGCTCCTTCCAGAACTCAGCCAGGACTTATGTTGAAATGTAAATGAAAGAAGCCTGCAAACTCAGTAGGAGACTGATCTGATGTCTAAGTGGGAAAAAAAAGGTATATCGTATGGTATTTACTAATTACTGGCCAGTCATTTTTTCTAGGACTCTCATTTTTTTCCTTAGATTCTGTATTTTTTTTTGAGCTCATTATTTTGATCCTACAGAACTAGGTTAATATTTTTCTGATCAGTTCTATATTTGACCAACAGTGGAGTTTTGAAACATTTCAATGGAGATTTCACCTGCGAAAAGCTACAAGGCCTTACTATTATTATTTGTGCACACTTTTGTTATGTGTTGTATGTCTATATATCCATATGTTCGTATATCATATATGTGATATACAAATTAACATATATAAGGAGCGATCATTAAAAAAAAGCACTCATAAAAACAAATTTTAAAAAGTGGATTCAAAGATCTTTAATTCACGTGATTTAAATGATTCACTTTAAATTTGGATAAGCAAATAACAATAAATGTCTTTAAATTTAAGCTTACAAGTTTTTCTAGCTGCTCAAAAATCTAATAAAATATTAATGTCTATAAAATGTCTAATATGCCTTGGTTCTAGGACTTTTCCTTTAACAAAGAAATGGTTTACACTGTTCAATACATTTCTCTAATATTTTGATAAATAAGTGAAGTAAATTTGATATGGGATTACTCATTCATGAGTACTTTTGTTAGATATCTGATTGATTTAGTAAGGTCTGTATAAGTTTGTTCTAAAGTCTGTATAAGATTGTAAAAATCAGTCATGTGATAAAGCGACACAAATTTCTTAAAACAAAAGTTTACCCATAACATTGTGTTTATAAAGTTTTATTTTTCTAGAACAAGCAACCATAAAAATTAAACAACTGATTAAATAAGAACTGTTATTTTAGAGCACTCTACTGCCATTTCTTTAAAAGCTAAACTTGGTTAATGTAAAAACATCAATGTCATTGTGATGCTATTAATGTGCTCATATCTTCCAGGTATACAATTCTGTAAGGTAGAAACTTTAAAAGAGCATTTCATCAAGCTGGTGTTCTGAAGTTGTATGGTAAAAATATATATATATATTGGGGATTTATTTACTTGTTATCAATAAGATATATAAAGTTTTATGTTACTTTTTACATTGGGAAAAAATTTAAATATATTTTTAAGTTAATGAGCGCCTAATCTATGTAAAGGTTAAAAACTTTCAGCCTTTCTTTAATTCATGTTTTAAATGTGATATCATATGGTGTTAGCTAATATTAATGAGACCTCAAACAATTTATGTAAACTGTGTAAAATGATATTTAAAAAACAAAGATCAGCTTTAGAACTAAAACACTTAAGATTTATATAGAGCCCTGCCTTACCTGAGATAAGGCTCTGTGTCTCATCTTACAACATGTGAGAATAACTACGAAAGCAGTAGGTCAGATGTTATTTAATTTAAAGCTATGTTTTTCTGTCAAGATTACTAGGATCTCAAAAAGGGGATATAATGTATAACTCAGCCTAAAATTCAGGGTAGCTATTACACGAACTAAGTATTTTTACTCTTGTTAATTTTATTTTGAATTTCCTTATAAGTTAACTAAAGATTCCCTGTTAGTGTTTTACAAAAGAGTTGCTTTTAGAACACAACATTGGTTAATTTAAGATAATAAGTCATCACCTACAAGACAGACAGAAAAATACAGATCCCAAATAATAAAAAGATAAATAATTTTAAATTATAGACATTAAAGCACAGTACTCTTAATATAAGGCTGTTAAAATTTATTTGCTGGATGTTTAAGATTAGGATTTAAAATTTAGTTTAAATGAAAAGGGACAATAAAACAAATATTTGGCTCTTGCCCTCTGAGTAAGTCTGTATCCAGGGAACAGGAGACTTCTCTAAAGAACTTTGCAACTCTGAGCCACATAACCTCCTGATCAGGAAGATTAATGAGACCACTGGAGAACAGAAAGCCAATCAGTGCATTTTCTACGAAGAAGAGAGTCATCAGAGAAGGGAGATATTCCTGATGCTTCCGAGAGAAGCCACATGGTCAAGCAAGACCTGGACTCACCTAGCGCAAATGGCACTAGCAGAACTGAGAAGCTGCTCTCAAGTTTCCCCAGGAATGACTCCCATAAAATCTCAGCTGACTGTTAACAATAGATAGAAACAAAAGTCAGTTTTACTGCTTCATCTTAAACTCTTAGCAAAGACAGATAAACCCAAAATACAGCCATTCCTGGGCATTTTAAAAAATAATAGTTATAATAATATTTTAACGTATACACTTTATGGTAGCCTCCCAAAATAAGTAAGACTGGAGGCTACAAAGAAGGATTCTCAGACAGTAATGCCTGATGAGTATAAAAAGAGACTATCAAGAGGAGGTACCAGAGGCAGAAGTTTTTTGTTTAAGGCCTACAGATATTCCTAACCTACACAGGTAGGCTTGGTGTTTGCTAGTACGATTATCCATCCCTGAATAACAGAATTAAAGGTTTCTCTATTACACACAGAGGTCATACTAGTAAAAGGAATTTGCAAGATCAGATGACATTAAATTATTAAACTGTATCTTATGGGGTGAAACAACTGTGACACTAAAAGTTAAGTTGAAAGTCCTGATAACTGGGGATATTGAAGACAGATGAGGGGACATCTATACAGTGACATGTTTCAGCTGCTGCAACATTTATTCAGTACTCATGGTTTTTGTTTCTCTCATAGAAGAACCCATCCCCAGATGACTTTACAAACTGTTCTACCACAACCAGACTTCAAACCGAATTGACTTCTAAAAGGCAACTCATATCCCTCATGCTGTGCCCCCTCATGTCACCCTCTCTCAGCTCAGAAGAAGCCAAAATGAGTGACGACTCTCTTCTTACAACAATGGAGCCAAAAATAGATAGACTTTCATTTTAAGTAATTAATTAAGTCAGGTAAAATCAGGGAGACTGGTTTTGTGTGAGTTCAAAAAATATGGAGACTGTTACATGAGGTATTAAAATTCCCTCAGTGCTCTTCCCCTACCCTATCAAAGATTTGAAAGGGACACATTAGAAAAGGGGGGAATGATATACCCAACCTGATCTTTTATTAAAATTTGGATCCATCTTGCCACAAAGCCATGAAAAGAAAATTTTGGCTTAACTATAAATTACACCAAATTCTGAACCTGCTTGGAATGCCTGCCCGTGGCCTTGAACTCACCCATGCCTGGCACTTTGACCAGGAACAGCCCTCTATGAAACTTTATTGACACCTCATAAATATTGGCCTTCCCTGGCCAGACAATGACCCTCTCTGAGGTTCTAATGGTTTTCATAAATTCTGATGTTGGGGCCAGCAAAAAAAAAAAAAAAAATATATATATATATATATAAACTACGATTAGTGTGATGCTTGTCAGAGTTCTGATATTTGTAACCCCCCTGTAGTGTAAAATTCTGGGTTATAAACCTGGGCTGTAGGAAATTTGGGTGGCTGTCTTGTTCCCACTGTTTTGGGAGGGAGAGGCCACCTGGGCAGTGGAAATTATAAGCTTGCTTTAACTTGATTTTAATTGGAGTCAGTGGTCTTTTCTTGCATCCTGGTCTAATAGGTAAATGCTATCAAACATGCAGCTCTGCCGGCCTAAAGACTTCCTTAGAAACTGCCTCTGAGGATGGGCACTTGACATATATGTTGTTGTCAGGAGCTTTAGCTTTCTTTCTAATGAGACCATCAAAGCTGGATCTGCATCTATGTGACGTGGAGGACATGGTTTCTTATTTTCCAAAGGACATGAGGCAGCAGTGCTGAATTCACTCTTTGTAGGTAAACTGTGGCCACTGAAGGCTAAGTGACTCCCCGTGTGGACTGTGAAGCCATTTGGTCATCCTCCACTTTTCATGGTGTTTCTTGCTTCTGCACTAGGAGTTTGTTATTTGCTTCACAAAATACAAGGAATTCAGCTGGGACACAGTGCTGGAGAGAGTTCTGTCACATGAAATAGATGAGGGTCTGCAGGAGAATGCATCAACCAGGCTTCTATCCCACATAGCTTGTCCCCTTGACCATAGCACCTGATTCTGAACATTGTCCTGAAACATCTCCGTATAACAAGATGCCTTATATGGAGAGTTATCAGACATATAAGTGATTCCTGGCTGCACAATGTCAGCCACAAGCCATTTGGAAGTCAATGTCAGATACACATGGCCCGACCACAGATGTTTTATCACACACCTGCACACCACAGCTCTGGGCCCACTACTCAGCAGGCTCCAACATACTGGCATCTCTGTTCTACATCATTTTCATGAAACCCAGTCAATCAAGGCACTGTCTGGTACACACTTCATCAGTAAGAGGACATTGAAAGGTTCTCCAGTGCCACCTGGTCATGAAAATTTCAAAAATTTCATTGTATTTATCTAGCCATTTTTCAAGGATGAAGTTGGAGAAATTGTGGGTTTCAATTCATTCAGAAACCATTAATGTTTGAGGAAGCACATTTCAAGGAAACTCTGGAGAACTCTCAGAGGCAAGGCTTCCCAAAGAGTGGCCAAAAGGACACATGAAGCCAGGCCCATTGAGGTCTACAATGTGAGGCCCATGTGTGTTTTGACTGTCAACAATGGCTGCCAAGTCTTTCAGAATAAAATAATGTGATGCCCTGGCAGAGATTGACAATGCTCTGCGGAAAGCCACCCTGGGCATTGATCTCAGTTTCCAAAGGCAACTCTCATGCGTGGTCTCCTAAAATCCCAACACAATTCATGGCAATACTTCTCTGAGGTCAGTTCCTGAACTCAGTCTGTAAGGGGAATCACACCAGAGTTCAAGCCACGTGGACCTAGTCATCTCTTCCAACCACCACACAAATGACCACAATTAAAACCAAAACACTCCCAAATGGCCCTCATCTTCTTCCACATAGACACTCTTCATAGCCTCTGACTGGAGGTTTCCATGAGGGGCACAGCCCAAGACAGTTTTCCAAATAAACTCCCTTGCCCCTCGTTTGCCTAAAGTCAGGGTGGCCTGGACTCCCTTCCTGTGAACCAATAGTGATCAAATAGTCCTGCTCTTAATACTGCTCTGCTTCTCTAATTTGAGGCCTACTGACTGTCTGGTATAGATTCTTTATGTGAATTGGTGTCATGAGAAAACGCAAGCCCTTATGTGCTAGCCTCTGTAGGGCTTTGAAGAACTGATTTGACACAAAGGATCCCTATTCTCACTTGATGGAGGTCAAGAAGCTTACAGAGGAAGGCGAGAGACTTCGTCCACAATGACTGCTCTTTTGGCCATTTTCATTTTGCATGCAAATTGGGAAACTTTCTTTAGATCCATCAGGTGCTGAGAATCTAAGCCACTGCCTCACATAGGGCAAAGAGGCTTATTCAGCCACATCTCTTTCCAAAGCAATTAAGCAAAGAGCCACAGGTGATGCCCATTCATTTCCATTTGAAAACTCTTTTCTTCTGGCTTCACAAAGGGGTGGCCTGGGGCAAAGATCTTTCTGACATTCAGGACAACAGAACAATAGGTAAGCAAAAGGCCCAATGCAGTGTTTTTCCACTGAGACTTTAATGGTAACACTGATATGTGAGTTTTCTGAGATGCTTCTATTCTCTTCAGCTATCCAGTACATGGCCATGTAACAGATCTTGAAGGTGGTACATATCTTGGAAACCAAACCATGAGGCTATTCTGGAGAGTGGCCATTATTCAGGAAGAAAACAAGAACTTAGGAAGATAGTAGGTGTTGCCCATCCATAAGGCAAGCCTCTCTCCATTCTTTAATTGTGCAGGATGAATGCTGGCAAGCTTTCTACTAGACAGGACACAACCATTGATGCATTCGCTTTTCAAATGTCTACAACCACAGATACAGTGGAATGCACAGACATAGAAACACTCACGTTGTCAAACGACTTTCTAGAAACATTCCAGTCCAAACAAACAAACAGTCTTTCCTACCTATTCTCAGAAAAGAGACAAAACCACAAACTCACACCAACACCCACAACCGCACCTCCTTCCCCCAAGTATGTTGGTGAATATCTTGAGTGTCCTCTGACTGGTGGTCCATACTATGTTCCCCAAAAATGGCCTGTTCTGTCTCAGATCTGGTCTTCTTCACCAACTCTGTGAAGTTGTCAGGAGCCATGGTTGAGCCACTACCTGCTTTCTCAGAAAAGGCTACTCTTCAGAGGTCTCCTGGCATTTGGCCATTCTCACTTCAGTAGGTACCAACAAAGACTGACTCTGTCCTTGGTAAATCCAAACATTTGAGACCACTGGGACTGGGACTGGGACTGACTCTGGGTGCCTGGCTTCCTGGATCCCAAGTTCAGAGTGTTCCATCACCAAGGAAGTGTGTACTGATATTTGCTTCTAAGGGTCCCAGTAGATGGAGACTGCCCGTACTTCCTGTGACAGTTTCACAAGTTAGAATGGTATATCAACAATAGGCACCCGGGAACAGCTCTTCTCACAGGCCTGGTTTGGTCCATCTTCTGTACATTAAGAAGAGAAAGGCTGATTCAGATACATCTCTTCATCCTGACCCGGTTGTTTAACATTGAAAATGACTTTTGCTCTCTCAGGTCCTTCATAGCTGCCTTCTTCTTCTCCACGTATCATTTCTGCATGGACCTTTGAGGTTCTCATCAGATGGAAGATACCCTACAATCCAGTATTGGAAGATCAACTCTTTCCCTGCTCTTCTGTAAAGTTAGATTGAGCGAACAGTGTATGGTTAGGGTTAACAACACGTTCGATTGGGTTAGGAATAATTCTGCAGGATGAATAATGGTTATGGGAACATGCGATATTTACAAAATATACAGTTGAAATATAAATATGAAAACAGAAATCTAGGTAAGATTTGATGCCCAGAAGGGCATTGGGCCCTTGATTGGGATACTTAGCTTTGAATTAATTTCTGCACAGATGTCTCAGATAAATCAATATACAATGGTATAGGACATTGTACCTTGGATGATTGAATGTCGAAGAGAACATGCAGTCAAAAAGGGATAGTTGGTAGGATTAGAAAGATAGTCGGTAGTTTTAGAAAGATGAGTGAGTATAGGATTTGGACAAAATGGTCTTTAGCAATAGGGTTTCATGTAGAGAGTGAATGTAAATATCAGCACATGTTAAGCGGCAGTCACAATGATGAACTGGGGAAAATATATATCAATAGAGACATTGGGAAATCAGGCAAAGTATAAGGTGAGTAATAGGATTAGACATTTTCAACAGGTTTGAGGTTGAATATATAATCTTAGAAAGAAACAAATATGTAGTCACCAATAGGATCGACATTTGAGAGCAATAGGCAACCTGGACATGGATGATTTTAGTAATCCATGTTCAATTTCCATTTAGGCTTTAGTACAATCATAAGTGTGACATTTGCTTTTTGTTTCCAGAATATTACTGTGATAAAATGTATATGTAGATCAGGTGACATGAGTATTTCTTTCACCATTTCTAGGAACAGTATTTTGAAGACGTGTAAATTAGTATTTTGAATACAAATAGGTGTACACTGTGTCTATGAATATAGAAATAATGCATGAATAGACCATAATGTAAATAAATAATATAACTGGTTCCAACTTAAATAATGGTTCGAGTTGATATCTGAAAATATACAGGAAACCTTATATTGATATATATCCATTCATTCAAACCAGTTATACATCTAATGGTAATATTAGGGTTATGGTTTATCATGAAGAATGTGAGAGTTTTGCTTCAAAGGTAATTGTGGAAATCGAAAATAATGTGTTTGGAAAGAAGTCTCATGAAAAACCAGTCATGTAACCTGGAGGAATACATGTGTTCTGAAGCAGGAAGTGATTGAAAGTGAAACAAAAGCCTTTAAATTTCTGAACTTGTGGATGAAATATATATCTTATGATGTGCATAAACTGAGGAAATAGTAATGTACAAGTGTTGAAAAAAAATGAACGTCAAAATACACATCATATCCCATAGGAATCTACTTGCATTTATATTAACCTGGGTCAATTAGTGTAAAAATATTAGGATATGTATGCACAATTCACTGAACTTAGTTTTCAGTACTAGGAAACAAATACGTATTTCAGGAGGATGAATATGTCTTAGAATAATCTTATGAAAAGTTGGTTATAAATACGCACTTAAATATTAATGAATTTAGGGAGTACATAATAAGATACATTTATTTCATATTTTGAAAACTCTGGAAAAAAATATATATATACAGACATTAAAATACACACACAGAAATTAAAAAGTATTAATATACAAGCCAAATGAAATTCACCATGAAATATATATCATCCACAGATCTAAAAATATTCATTTTACTGAACATGAATTTATGTATAATGTTGTTCAGCTAGGATACTCACGCATAGGTTGAATTTTCAGTTCCAACAGTGTTTAACAGGAGTGATCTCTTCTTACAATTTGTATCTGCCAAGTCAGCCACCTCACAAGAATGTACGTGTGGTACCAGGTAGGATTCTATATGTGCATATAAAAATATATGTTCTGATTAGGCTACAGAGAAATGGAGACATGAATTCACATATTTGTTAACTTTAAAAACACATGGAGAAGTGTTTCAACAAAAAATTCACTAGATTTAAAACTCCTACCATATATAATGCAAAAGGAACATCCAAATGTACACCTGGCATCCTCTGAACTGCTTGTATTTCAATTTGGTTTGGTCTATTTTTATCCATCATATTAGGATTTGTAGTCAGAGTCTAGTAGGGAGTGGGTTACTATGAGGGATTAAGTATTTTGAATGAATAATTGGAAAATGAATCCAATGTGTATGCAAATATGTGCTACAAAAAAATCTTCCCACTCTCATCCAGAACAATGCCTTGACATTACCTTCGCCCCAAGTAAGATACAATTAGAGGAGAAGAGTTAGAAAATCTATGAATACATATCTGGAATGGAATATGCTCGGGAGTTCACAACACTGGAGGTGGTAGAGGAGTTTCCAAAAGTAATGGAGACTGTAAACACTCCACAAACATGGAAGTGTGCAGGCCTCAAGATATCTGGGAAACTGTCTTTGAGATTGTAAACTTGAAATATATGTTGTTTTCAGGAGCTTTAGCTTCCTTTGTAGTGAGATCATCAAAGCTGTGTATGCATCTATGTTACATGGAGGACATGGTTTCTTATTTTCCAATGAACATGAGGCAGCAGTGCTGAATTCTCTCTTTGTGGGTAAGCTGTGGCCACTGGGGTCTAAGAATCTTTCCGTGTAGACTGTGAAGCCATTTGGTCATTCTCCAATTTTGTTGTGTTTCTTGTTGCTGCACTGGGAGTTTGGTATTTGCTTCACAAAATACAAGGAGTTCAACGGGAACACAGTGCTGGAGGGAGTTCTGTCACGTGTGGTGGGTAAGGGTCTGATGGAGAATGCACCAATCAGGCTTCTATGCCACATTGCTTGCCCCCTTGACCGTAGCAACTTGATTCTGAACATTGCCCTGAAAACTCTCCATCTAACAAGATGGCTTAATATACAAAAGTCTGCTGGCTGCACCATGTCAATCACAAGCATTTGGAAGCCGAAGTAAGATCCACATGACCCCACCACAGATGTTTTATCACACAACTGCACACCACAGCTCTGGGCCCACTACTCAGCAGGCTCCACCATACTGGCAGCTCTGTTCTACACCATTTTCATGAAACCCAGTCAAGGAAGGCACTGTCTGGTACACTCTTGATCAGCAACAGGACATCCAAAGGTTCTCCAGTGCCACCTGGTCATGGAAATTTCAAAAATTTCATGGTATTTATCTAGAAATTTTTCAAGGATGAAGTTGGAGAAACTGTGGGTTTCAATTCATTCAGGAATCATTAAATTTTTAGGAAGCACATTTCAAGGAAACCTCTGGAGAATTCTCAGAGGCAAGGCTTACCAAAGTGTGGCCAAAAGGCCACATGAAGCCAGGCCCATTGAGGTCTACAATGTGAGGTCCATGTGTGTTTTGACTGTCAACAATGGCTGCCAAGTCTTTCATAATAAAATCATGTGATGTCCTGGCTGAGATTGACAGTGCTTGGTGAATAGCCACCCCAGGCTTAGATCTCAGTTTCCAATGGCGACTCTCATGCATGGCCGCCTAAAATCCCAACACAATTAATGGCAATACTTCTCTGAGGTCAGTTGCAGAACTCAGTCTTTAAGGGGCATCACACCAGAATTCCAGCCCAGGTGGACCCAGGATTCTCTTCCAACCACCAACAAATGACCACAATTAAAACCAAAACACTCCCACATGGCCCTCATCTTCTTCAACATAGACACTCTGAATAACCTCTGGCTAGAGGTTTCCATGACGGGCGCAGCCCAAGACAGTGTACAAAATAAGCTCCCTTGCCCCTCATTTGCCTAAAGTCAGGGTGGCCTGGACACCCTTCCTGTGAACCAAGAGTGATCAAATAGCCCTTCTTTAATACTGCTCTGCTTCTCCAGTTTGAGGCCAACTGACTGTCTGGTATAGATTCTTTATGTGAATTGGTGTCCTGAGAAAACCCAAGCACCTATTGCCTAGCCTCTGCCGAGCTTTGCAGAACTGGTTTGACCCAACGGATCCCTATTCTCACTTGATGGAGGTCAGGAAGCTTACAGAGGAAGGCGAGAGACTTCATCCACAATGACTGCTCTTTTGGCCATTTTGGTTTTGGATGCACACTTGGAAACTTTCTTTAGATCCATCAGGTGCTGAGAATCTAAGCCACTGCCTCACACAGGGCAAAGAGGCTGATTCAGCCACATCCATTTCCAAAGCAATTAAGCAAAGAGCCACAGGTGACACCCATCCTTTTCCATTTGAAAATTGATTTCTTCAGGTTTCACACAGGGGTGGCCTGAGGCAAACACCTTCCTGACATTCAGGACAACAGAACAAAAGTCCAAAGTAGTGTTTCTCCACTGAGACTTTAGTGTTGCACTGATATCTGAGTTTTCTGAGATGCTCTCATTCCCTTCAGCTATCCAGTACATGATCATGTCACAGAGCTTGGAGGTGGTACATATCTTGGAAATAATACCATGAGGCTATTCTGGAGAGTGGCCAGTATTCAGGAAGAAAAGAGGAACTTAGGAAGATAATAGGTGTTGCCCATCCATAAGGCAAGCAGCTCTTGATTCTTTAATTTGGCAAGATGAATGCGGGGAAGCTTTCTACTAGACAGGACACAACCATTGATGCATTCGCTTTTCAAATGTCTACAAAAACAGATTCAGTGGGATACACAGACATAGAAACACTCGCATTGTCAAACGACTTTCTAGAAACATTCCAGTCCAAACAAACAAACCGCCTTTCCTACCTATTCTCAGAACATGAGACAAAACCACAAACTCACACCGACACCCACAATGGAACCTCCTTCCCCCAAGTATGTCTGTGAGTATCCTGAGTTTCCTCTGATTTTTGGGCCATACTATGTTCCACCAAAATGGCCTGTCCTATCTCAGAACTGGTCTTCTTTGCCAACTCTGTGAAGTTGTCAGGAGCCATGGTTGAGCCACTATCTGCTTTCTCAGAAAAGGCCCCTCTTCAGAGCTCTCCTGGCATTTGGCCATTCTCACTTCAGTAGGTACTAAGAAAGACTGACTCTGTCCTTGGTAAATCCAAACAAGTGAGACCACTGGAACTAGGACTGGGACTGGCTCTGGGTGCCTGGCTTCCTGGATCCCGAGTTCAGAGAGTTCCATCACCAAGGAAGTGTGATAGGTCACTTCCTTCACGAACTGAATGAGGTCACTGCGTTGGCAACCACTTTGTCCTAACAGTTGCTTCCAAGGGTTCCATGAGATGGAGGCTGCCCATACTTCCTGTGACACTTTCACAAGATAGAATGGTATATCAACCATAGGCACCCGGGAACAGCTCTCCACACAGGCCTGGTTTGGTCGATTTAATCTACATTAAGAAGAGAGAGGCTTTTAGACACATCCCTTCATTTTGACCAGGTTGTTTTACATGGAAGTTGACTTTTGCTCTCTCAGGTCTTTCATAGGTGTCTACAGCTTCTTCAGGGATCATTTCTGCATGGAACTTTGAGGTTCTCAGCAGGTGGAAGATCCCCTATATTCCTGTATTGTAAGACCAACAATATCCTTGTTCTTCTGTTAAGTTAGATTGAGGAAATATTGCATGTTTAAGGGTAATAACAGGTTCGATTTGGTTTAGGAATCATTCTGTGGGATGAATTAAGGTATTGGGAACCTGCGATATTTACAAGAATATACTGGTAAAATATAAGTATGAAAACAGAAATCTAGGTAATATTTGAAGTCCAGAAGGGCATTGGGTGGCCTGAACACCCTTCCTTTGATTCAGGAGTGATCAAATAGCCCTGCCGCTAATACTGCACTGCTTCTCCAATTTGAGGCTTACTGACTGTCAGGTATAGATTCTTTATATGATTTGGAGACATGAGAAAACCCAAGCACCTATTGTCTCATGCCACAGCAAATGGTTTATTGGGGTCCAGCATGCTGGGGCTCAAAGCTCACTTCAGAGGAGCAAAGAACAAAGAGCCCCGAGAACAACTTGAGAAGATATTATATACAATCTTTAGAGAGTGCAGGGACTTTATATACATCATAGCCTCCTTTAGCAAATCAACATATGTGGTAAGCCATTGTTGTAGATTGTGGCTGCCATTAGAAGATGGCGCCGGCTTCCACTGTGGCCTGTAGTAAACAACTCCTTTTATGGAGAGATGGCACGCTATCCCTTGCTACCCTATGAGAAAGATCCACGTGGCGGCTTAAGATTGGTATGTGGGAGGCTTTATTATACTGTGCTTGGGCGCTCGGGAGGAGGGGCGTCACTAGAAGATACTTTAATCAAGGCCTGAATAAACTCCTGAAAGATTTCTGAGTTGCGTCTTCCCTGCGGGCAAGGGGTCGCGACAAGTGGTGCCGAGACCCGGGAACCAGAACTTTCAGTAGTCAGGTGTGGTGCACCGGTTAGTCCCAGGTAAGTGGGATCCACGATCAAAGCGGGGATTAGTCCCAGGTAAGTGGGATCCGCGATCAAAGCGGGGCAGCTCCTCTGTAAAGCAAGAGAGAGCGTTACATTTTATTGCAGCTGCACTGTGTACTTTCACTTTTGTTTTTTGTGTGTCTTTTGTTGTGTCATGGGTGCCACATCTTCAAGTCCGCTTCTCCTGGTCCTACATGGCCTGTTACGTTCCAAGGGACTAGAAGTGAAACGTAGTACTTTACAGAGATTTTTACAGAAGACAGATATTGCTGCACCGTGGTTTGCGTTTTCGGGCAGCCTTACTATACCTAGCTGGGACAAATTAGGGAAAGATCTAGATTTCGCTCGTGAACAAGGCACCTTAGAGGGTGGTGTTATACCACTTTGTAAGTTAGTTAGAGGATGTATAGTAGATAGTAAATGCCAGGAAGCTGTGAGTGAGGGTCAAGCTGTTCTTGAGCAACTACATGAGGAAAAGTCTGAAGGATCACATAGTGAAGTGGCAGAGAGCATTGGTTGTAAGAGTAGTGAGAAGGCAAAAGAGCCTGAAACTAAAAATAGGAGAAGGCTCTACCCAGACTTGGCTGAATTAAAAACGCCTGCGAACACAAGCGGCTCAGAGTGTTCTGAGGACCTTGATATATTCCTACAACAACTACGCAAGATAAAAATGAAGAAAAAGAAACAAGGGATACAGGGCACGCAGGACTACTGTAAAAAGGGGACGGGATCCAATATTGGTCAACAACACTCTGAGGAGGAGGAGGTAGAATATCTCGAAAAAGATATGGTGCCGGTTGCCCCACCCCCGTATGTGGGGGGGAGCCAAAATTCTGGGAGATCTTATCATGCGCAAGTTTGGAGGACAGTTAATACAGATATGGGACTTGCATACCCTGTATTTCAGGACAATAACAGGGGAAGATATCATGAGCCTTTAGACTTTAAGATAATTAAAACCTTGGCGGAATCTGTCCGCACTTATGGCGTGGATGCCGCTTTCACCCTTACTCAGGTGGAGGGACTTGCTAGATTTTGTATGACTCCTTCAGATTGGGCTAATCTAGTCTGCGCTTGTGTCTCCCCAGGGAAATTTTGGATTGGAGAGCATTTATGCTAGAGGGTGCAGTAGAGCAAGCTGCTCAAAATCATGCAGCGAGACGCCCTGCCTAGGATAAGGATATGCTTTTGGGACAAGGCAAGTTTGCTAATCAACAAACAGGATACCCCCCCGAACATTGACGCCTTGTCAAGATCACTCTTGGGAGAAACATCAGGTCTCTAAGGGTTTCTCTCTTTACCCCTCTCATAAAAGACACTTATATAATTCTTCCAACTGTAATTCCTCTATAGGAACAGGTTGGTCTTGGTTTCAATGGTTAATTTCCAATGAAAAGGGAGCCACAGCTGATATCTCCACTTTGGCTCAATTACGAGGAGTCAAAAGCTGGTTGTTTAATGTTTCTGGTAGTATCCAAGTCTCGGATCGAGGTAGGAGACTTGGAAATATTTCACATAACTCACAATTAAGTAATGCTACATTATCCTCTGCAGCAGTCTGTCTCCAATCTCCGTTCTTGTTTCTTTTGGCTAATGATACATCACAGGGGATGCTTAATTGTTCTAATGTTACCTGTTATTTAACTGAGTGTTGGAATGGCTCTTGGACTGTGGCAGTGATTATGAAAATTCCAACCTTTGTCCCGATCCCAGTTACTGTGGATCCGGAATCTTTTCCTATTGTTGAACTGATTAAAGCCCGTAAAGATTTTGGTATTATGGCAGTTATAGTGACAGCTGTGGCGGTATCTGCTGCTGCAGCAGTTACAGCTGGAGTAGCCATGGCCAGCCAAGTACAAACTGCTGCCATTCTTAATGAGGTTATTCAACAAACATCCACCATACGTAAATCTCAAAGTAGAATTAATCAACACATTTTATCTGGGATTCTGGCTGCTAATCAAAGGATAAATCTGCTTCAAGATCAAGTTGAGAAATTGTCTGATCTAGTATATTTAGGTTGTGTTGATCAACGTGCACATTTATGTATAACCTCTGTCAGATTTAATGATTCCAGGAATGCCTCCCACATCATCGGGAAATATTTATCCGGAACCTGGTCCATGGAAGCAGAAAACTTACTCCAATCTCAACTAACTCAAATTGCTGTTTTGAATAGTACCCGTGTCGAACCAGTGACTTTGGGTCAATTCACCAGTTGGCTATCTTCTGCCTTTTCCTTCTTTAAGGAGTGGGTGGGAGTGGGCATTTTGGGGGCAATGTGTTGCTTCGGTATTATACTTTGTTTGTGGCTTCTCTGTCGCCTTAAAACTCGCCATACACAGGAGAAGGCTATGATTGTATAGGCTCTTGCGGCCTTGGAAAATGGCATGTCTCCGCAAATCTGGCTTGTGCATCTTAAACAGTGATTTTCTGGGCATGGCCATTGCACCCCAAGTTAATTTCACAGTGCACTGGGATTGGCATGTCCTCTTTCTTATTCTCCCCCAGTACTGAATAGCCCTTGCACTCTGCAGGTCTTGTTACCATTGCACGCAGATGGGTTTTAGGACTGGTCTTTCTTCTCGGCTACAGACTCTTTACTTTCCTCTGGGGCTTAGGGATTGTTTTGCCAACTAAAAGTTCGTTATTGTTACCAGGCTACCTGTGTTGCCCTACTTCTCGCCGTCGTCAAGATGCAGGATGCGAGGCAAGGCACTGCACTTGAGTGATCCCTCAACGGACCTCAAGGAAAGCATGTCCTATTGCATGCGGGTTTGACGTCCACGCCCCCGCCCTACGAAAAAAGGCGTCGGCTGATATGGGGTCAGGTCTGGGGAAGGCGCCTCCTTAGGACTGAACCATACATTGCAGCCGCTTCTGCACAGTGGGATAGGACCTCTACTTTCGCCTGCATTGTTTTATAAAATAGAAGGGGGAACTGTGGTAAGCCATTGTTGTAGATTGTGGCCGCCATTAGAAGATGGCGCCGGCTTCCACTGTGGCCTGTAGTAAGCAACTCCTTTTATGGAGAGTTGGCACGCTATCTCTTGCTACCCTATGAGAAAGATCCACGTGTCGGCTTAAGATTGGTACGTGGGAGGCTTTATTAGACTGTGCTTGGGCGCTCGGGAGGAGGGGGGTCACTAGAAGATACTTTAATCAAGGCCTGAATAAACTGCTGAAAGAAGATTTCTGAGTTGCGTCTTCCTTGCGGGCAAGGGGTCGCGACAATCATATACTGTGGGAAAATCAAATAACAACTGTAAAACATGATTAGCACATTTATGTGCGGGAACAGTTCGGGCAGGGGGTGATTGGTCAGCCCTGAGAAGGGGTATACATTTAAACTGATTGGTTGAAGCCCTGAGATGTATACGTGCTGACATGCACGGTTTCTGGGAAGGGGTTGTTAAGTAACTAGGTGGTCAGGGAAGATTTCAACACATCTAACGGGCAGTTCCGGGAATTGTCTTCACTGACACAGGAATTTCAGGTTCTGAGCACAGCTTGTAAACTTTACAAAACCTGTTTCTTTACGTTTCAATTTCAATTTCATTAATTCTTTCATTTCTCACTCCTTTTTCTGCCTACTTTTAATCTTAAAAGTAATGAATCATAATTATTGTGGGGTCTCACATTCTATTTCTGCCAGTGAAGTGTATTTCTGTCTGATTACCATGAGTTTTACCTGCCCAATCTGAGCCTGGAGAAAGAAAACTATGTAGTTAAGCAAACGAGGTCCCACAGTTATCAACACCATAAGCATGATCAGGGGTCCAGCTAAGGCTGATAGGAGTGTAGTTAACCAGGGGGACTGGGTATATCATGACTCAAACCACACTTGTTGAATCTCCCTTTCTCTCTGGTGCTCTACAAGGAATTTTCTCAATTTACTCATGGATTATTTTACAACTCCAGTATGGTCAGCATAAAAACAGCATTTTTCTCTCAGTACAGCACAGAGGCCCCCCTCCCTCATGAAATGGAGGTCTAATCCTCGACTGTTCTGTAAAACAACTTTAGAGACAGAGGTTAAGGATTCCTGCAAAAGTGTGATGGAGGTCTCTAACGTCTTCAAGTCTTGATTTATTGCTGTTTCTAATCAGGCCATTTGTGGTGACCCATGGATCATATCAGCTGTTCCTGTACCCACTCCTGCAGCAGCTCCTAGCCCCAATAGGATGGCTAGAGTAAGGGACACTGGCTCCCGGCAAAATCGGGTTGGTTGTCCCCCTAGTAGACCTTCAAAGGTTTCTGCATCATGATAGAGCACCCTGGGGAGTATCTGCACCATTATACAATAATGTACAGAGCAGTCAAATACCTGGGCTGAAATGCAAGGAGTTCTGACTGTGTGGAGTTCAGTACCATAAAGGTTCCTTTAATTAGTTCCCAGGGGGAGGAGTCAGCTGTACTCTGGACTGGGGAAGTAGGCAAAGATGGAAACTGCGAAGTATGAGATGGTAGAGGGGTTTTGGTAGATCTAGGCATGGGAGGTTGAGGAGGCTTAATTCCTGACTTGAGGGGATTGGGCCCTATTGCTGTGGGATTTTCTTCCTTTTTAAGCCAGATGGTGAACCAGAGACCAATGTCATAACCAGGGCCATTAATATAGAATCGCATTCCCCAAGTATTTCCCATAGGCCATGTTGTTCTGAGATAGCCCCTTCCTTTGGAAGTGAAAGTTATATTGAGGGGGTAACATAGACTATTTTTTCCAAAGCAAGTTTTTGACACCACTTGGATAGCGGCACATTTATTGGGATCAATCCAGATGTCATTTCATCCTACCCAAATCATACTGTCTGGGGAGTTTGCGTTTCACAATGTAGGTCCCGTGTGTTCACAACCCCAGGATCTACAATAAAAGTCACTGGGTCCTCCACAGGTTTGGGCCTGTTTGTGACTTCAGAAATCAGCTGGGCACACTTAATACACAAGACTGGCTAGTTTACACCTGAGCTGGGGGAGATGACATCAATAATTCATGGGGTAAGTTGGTCTATGTTGCCCTGGTTTGGGTTTGAGTGGCATCTGTGTGGGGTCCACTATGTCAGGGAGATCCCAGTCAGAGAGGCCTATGGCAAGCTGACAAATATCCGGGTGGAGAGATGGCCACCAAGTCCATAAGGGGGCTGTATGTGAAATAGACCACACTACTTGCCCAGTAGGATTTATAAAACTTGCCATTGTTGCTGAACAGGCTGATGGGGATTAGGACTGCTGGTGGTCAGGGGAAGAATCCATAGCCCTACCCACACCACGGACATGCAACTTGAGAGGGTTACCAGTCTGTTCCAGTTTCCAGCCAGAGTCTGGAGAGGGCGCAGGATTGAGATGGGAGGTATGGATCCAGGAAGTGATCCCATCCACTTTCACCACTGTAGGTGTTATAAGCAGCACCTGGTATGGTCCTTTCCAGCAGGGTTCCAGGGATGACACCTGACACTGTCTCATGTAGACGAAGTCTCCCACTTGATATCAATGTGGAGTTCCCTCGTCTCCAGGATGATAAGCAGTGGCCAACTGTTTTCACAGGTATCGCTGAGTGCTGGCTTTGTTCAAGGGCTTTAAGTCTGTCTAGCAAGGGGGTGTTGAAGGAATCATTAATCTCAGAGTTGGGGTTAGGTCCCTTAATGGAGGAGGGGCACCGTAGAGAATTTCATAAGGGGTGAGGTTACACAAAGAGGCGGAGGGGTATTTCTTGCACGAAAAAGTGCATGAGGGAGGAGCATAGTCCAATTTTTTATGCCGGTCTCCAAGATTAATTTCGTTAAGTCTCTTTGATGGTTCTATTCATCGTTTCTATATGTCCTGAGCTCTGGGGTCTATAAGCACAATATAACTTCCAATTAATCCCCAGGGTCCTGGAAAATCCCTGACTTACCTTGGCCATGGATGCCGGTCCGTTATCAGACCCTATTACCTTAGGCAGGCCGAACCTTGGAAAACTGTCTTCTAGGATCTTTTTGACCACCATCTGAGCTGTTTCTTTCTTCATGGGGAAGGCTTCGACCCATCCTGAAAAAGTATCTACAAAGACTAGGAGATATTTAAGTCCATACCTTGCTGGCTTAATTTGAGTAAAGTCCACTTCCCAGAATTGTCCTGGTCTGGTTCCTCATATGCGCATCCCTGCAGGACTCTTGGATGGGAAAGTATTAACTAATTTTAAGACTTGAAAAGCTCTAGTCACCAGCTCAGCTATTTTTTTCCTCTGTGAGTCAGTCAATAATAAGTCCTTTATTCGGTCCTTTAAGAGTGCTTATCACTTCTTTGAGCCTAAGTGGTTGAGCTGGTGTACATCTTTGACATAAAGGTGGGCTTTTTGAAATTGTAAACTTGGCTCTGTAGGGTCCCAGAGTTCTCTATCTGTCTCCTCAGATGATAAGTTGCCTGAATGTTCCGGGGCGGCCAAGTCTCCTGATTTTTGTTCCCCCCGGTGTGAAAAAAGTTAACAGAGTCACTCCGTTTAGGGCTGCCAATTAAGCTTCCTCATCTGCCCTTCTGTTTCCAACTGCCACGGGATTGTTTCTCTTCTGGTGCCCTGGACAGTGCACTATAGCTAGTTCTTTATGGCCCTGCACTGCTGAGCGAAGGTGGAGGATCTCATCTTTATTCTTTATTTCTTTCCCGGCAGAGGTTAATAGCCCCCATTGTTGGTAAATAGTCCCGTGCATATGAACAGTGGCAAATGCATAGTGGCTAACAGTTTATATGGTGGCCCTTTTGCCTGTTGCTAGTTCCAATGCTTTCATAAGGGCAATCAGTTCTGCTTTTTGGACTGATGTCCCTTCTGGGAGACCAGAGTATCAGATGAAATTAGTTTTGCTAACTGCTGCTGCTCCAGCCCGCTGCTTACCATCTTGGAGGAAGCTGCTGCCATCCGTAAACCATACGACTTCAGGGCAAGGCAGTGGCTGATCCTTCAAGTCTTGTTGTATACTGGTTTCCTTGCCAGTATGTGTTGACACTCATGAGTGACGGGTCCTGATGATTCTTCTGGCAGCAGTGTAGCTGGGTTAAGTGGAGCAGGGGGTCCCAGCGTTATTCTGTCTTTGTCAAGCAAGAGGCTCTGGTAGTGGTTTATTCTGGAGTTTGATAGCCACCTCTCTGGAGGCTAACAGATCATGCTCTCCAGTGCATGGGGGGATATAATGGTTAGCTTCTGTCCCAACGTTAATTAATGAGCATCTTTTATTAGAAGGGCTGCCGCTGCTATAGCACTTAAGCAATGGGGCCACCCGCTAGCCACTGGGTCCAGTTTTTTGGATAAATACACTACCGGCTTTTTCCAAGGTCCAAAAGACTGAGTGAGCACTCCCCGTGCTATTCCTTTCTTTTCCTCGATGTAGAGAGTGAAGGGTTTTCTACATCTGGGAGTGCTAAGGCCGGAGCAGATAGCAGCATCTTTTTTTGACATTATCAAAAGCTTGTTGGTGCTCAGGGGTCCATTGGAAGTGGGCATCCCCCTTTATCAGCGGGTATAAAGGGGCAGCCAAAGATGTTAACCCAGGAGTCCATAACCTGCAAAAGCTGGCAGTCCCAAGAAACTCTCTGAGTTTTCTCTTATTAGATTGGGGCAGTATCTGCACAACAGTTTTTTTTCTGGGCTCAGGGAGCCATCGTTTGCCACCCCTGAGAGAATAACCCAGGAAGATTTCTTCTTGCTGACAAATTTGGGCCTTTTGGCAGAAGCCTTATATCCAAGCCGAGCAAGCTCGAATAATAGTGCTTGGGTCCCAGACTCATAGGTCTCCTTGGTGTCGGCTGCCAGTAGAAGATCATCCACTATTGGAGTAGGGTGACTTCGGGGTGTGCAGTTTTGAAGTCATTGATGTCTCTGTGGAGGGCTTCATCAAAGAGAGTGGGGGATTTTTTGAACCCCTGTGGGAGTCTAGTCCAGGTTAGTTGGCCAGATGTTCCAGGTTCTGGGTCTATCCACTCTAAAGCTAACAGCAACTGACAGTACTTATGTAGAGGCGAGCAGAAGTAAGCATCTTTTAAGTCCAGCACAGTGTACCATTTCCGCTACGGATTCAGAGTGCTAAGCAAATTATATGGATTGGGTACTGTTGGGTGAATGTCCTGCACTCTGTTGTTGATCTCTCTTAGGTCTTGAACAGGACGGTAGTCCCCAGTTCCTGGCTTTCTTACTGGTACCGGGGGGTGTTCCAGGCTGATTGACAGGGCCTTAGGACCCCAAGAGCCAGGTATTTATGAATATGGGGCCTTATCCCATCCTTAGCTTCTTTGCTTAGAGGATATTGTTTAACACTAATTGGAGATGAAGAGGCTTTTAATTCTACTACTATTGGAGGTTGTTGATGGCTAGACCTAACCAAGCAGTTTCTGCCCAGGCATTAGGATAATCTTTTATCCATTTATGTGGTAGTTTGCCTGTTTAATTAGTCCCATGGGGCGCAAAGAGTTGATGTTCATCTTCTACGGACATAGTCAAAGATGTGACTATGGGAGTTTATACTGAACGCTATAGAACCTCCACTTGGGGACCATTAGGTTTAAAGGTTATTCTAGTCCGGAGTTTGGTAAGCAGATTCCTGCCCATCAATGGGGCCGGGCATTCTGGAATTACTAGGAAACAGTGGTGGACTTTTCCCTTTCCGAGGTCCATGTTCATCTTAGTTGTCCAAGCCCGATATCTACTGCCATTAGCCCCTTGAACTAGGGACCATTTAATTGATAGGGGGGCCAGTGAAGTCTTAAGGGCTGAGTATACTGCTCCTGTAATCACTTCAAAGTTCACTGTGTTCCCCTCAACTTCAAATGTTACTATGAGCTGGGGAAGGGGATCTGAGCCCCGAATTTTCTAGTCCTCTTCTAGAGTCAGCACGGCGGGCTGGCGTGGCTGCTTCTTTTGGGGGCACTCTTTGGCCCAGTGTTCTTTTTTATTACAGTGGGCACATTGATTTGAGGCCAGGGGCAGCCTTTGGCGTGGGCCCAGGTAACCCTTTATGTATCCCTGCTTTTTAACTTCTGGCCTATTTGCTGCTGTGACCCGAACCTTAGGCAATGCTTTACTCTGCCATTTGCTTCTTTCCTCCTTCCTTTGTTCCCTTTCCTTCTCTCTCTCCTCTATTCCCTTTCCTCCTCAGTTTCTCTCTTATAATATGCTTTCTCAGCTTCTCTGACTAAATCGCTTAAGGTCATATCTTATAATCCATCTAGACGTTGTAACTTTCTCTTAATATCTAGGGCAGTCTGCTCAATAAAGGCCATTGCAACAGATGCCTTTTGGTCTTCTGCCTGAGGATCAAAAGGAGTATATTTCCTATAGGCTTCCATAATTCTCTCCAGAAACATAGAAGGAGACTCATTAGGCCCTTGGATAATCTCTCTTACCTTGGTCAAATTAGTCGGCCCTCTGGCGGCCGCTCAGAGACGCACTATTAGAGAACGGCGATAAGTGGACAGATGCTACCTACATTTAAAGGTGTTGGGGTCCCAGTTGGGTCGGTTCATGGGCCCGTAGGGATGGAGAGGGAGCATCACAGGGGCTTCCGAGTTTTCTATTATCCATCTCCTGCGGGTTTTTTTAGGTGGCCCAGCTTCCTTCAGGGGAGCAGGGGCTGCTGCTGCTGCGGGGAAGTCCCCTGGAGGGCTTGGGTCTGGCCCAATTGCCTCTAGCGGCGGAGAGGCTGAGTCAGCGGCGGGAGGATCATCTGGAACATGTTGTGGGTTGGGGAGCGAGGGTAGAGGATAAGGAGAGAGAGGAGTGTCCAGTCTTGTGACTCAGAATGGAGGGAAGAGGGGGAGGAGCAGAATGTTGGAATGATAGGATCGTGGGGCAAGGGGTATATGGCTGTTGATCTGGGTTTCCACGTGGCCCCGGTGAAAGACAATATCTCTGACTTTTCGGATTAGAGGGAAGTGGAAGGATTCTTCTGGGGGCCATCCGACTCCTAGGATGGCCCATTCTGAAGCACAGAGAGTCTGCCAGGTCCGGCATTTTACTGAAAAAGAAAGATTCTTGGTACTTGAGCGGACATCAGTCCAATGATCAAGGTTAAGGGACAGAGGCATGGAAGTGCTTTGTCCCATAATGTCCCATAATGGGAGTTACTCAAACAGGGACAGTGAATACACAAACATGACACAGACAAAGACAAACAGTAAACGTTTTACATGAGTCCAAGACAAAGATTAGAACTGAGTAACTGGCAAAACATGATGGGTTAGACAATAAAGACAGACAGTAAACTCAACATGAGTTCCTGACAATGAACAAAACTGAGTAGCCAGCAAAACCTGATGGGCTGGAAAACCGAATCGTGAAGCAAAAAATAACCGAGTTGAGGAAACTACTAATCCTCTATTTTCCGAGTCCTCTGGAGTGTCCCCCAGGGACGTGGCCTGTGGCTCAGTGACACATCTGTCAGCCACCGTCGCAGAGAGCTAATGTTCTTCACCGACAGCCATTTTGCCAAGCCCTAACCTGAAACCTGAAACCAGAAAGAGGCACCTTACTTACTCTGAAAGGAGTCCGTTGGGGTCTTTTTTTCGTCACTGCTGGATTTCTCAGCTAGGGCCTCCAGATGAAAAGGTGGGCCGAACGTCGGAGGAAAAGACCACCAAGAGAATTTCTCATGAAACAGCAAAGGGTTTATTGGGGGTCCAGCATGCTGGGGCTCAGAGCTCACTTCAGAGGAGCAAGGAACAAAGAGCCCCGAGAACAACATGAGCAGATTTTATATACATTCTTTAGAGAGGGCAGGGACTTAACATACATCCTAGCTTCCTTTAGCAAATCACCGTATACTGTGGGAAAATCAAATAACAACTCTAAAACATGATTTGCACATTCATTGGTGGGAAAAGTTCAGGCAGGGTGTTATTGGTTAGCCCTGAGAAGGGGTATACATTTAAAATGATTGGTTGAAGCCCTGAGATGTATATGTGCTGAGCTGCACGGTTTTTGAGAAGAGGTTGTTAAGTAACTAGGTGGTCAGGGAAGATTTCAACACACATCTAAAGGGCAGTTCCAGGAATTGTCTTAACTGCCACAGGAATTTCAGGCTCTGAGTGCAGCCTGGATACTTTACAGAACCTGGTTCTTTACGTTTCAAATTCAATTTCTTTTATTCTTTCAGAACCTTACAAAGGAAGGCGAGAGACTTCATCAACAATGACTGCAATTTTGGTCATTTTGGTTTTGGAAGCAGACATGGGATCTTTTTTTAGATCCTTACGGTGCTGGTAATCAAAGCCACAGCCTCACACAGGGCCAAGAGGCTGATTAAGACATATCCCATTCCAAAGCAATTACTTCTCTGAGGTCAGTTACAGAACTCAGTCTCTGAGGGGAATCACATCAGAGTTCAAGCCCAGGTGGACCCAGTCATCTCTTCCAAACTCCACACAAATGACCACAATTAAAACCAAAACACTCCCCCAAGGCCCTCATCTTCTTCCATATATACATTCATCATAACCTCTCGCTGGATGTTTCCATGAATGTCACAGCCTAAGAGAGTTTCCAAAATAAGGTCTCTTTCCCTTCATTTGCCTAACCACAGGGTAGCCTGGACACCCTTTCTGTGAACCAGGATTGATCACATAGGTCTGCCGTTAATACTGCTCTGCTTCTCCAATTTTAGGCCTACTGACTGTCAGGTATAGTTTCTTCATGTGATTTGGAGTCATGAGAAAACCCAATCATCTCTGCAGGGCTTGAAAGAACTCATTTGTCCCAAAGGATCCCTATTCTCACTTGATGGAGGTCAGGAACCTAAAAGAGGAAGATGAGAGACTTCATACACCATGACTGATCTTTTTTGCATTTTGGTTTTGGATGCACACATTGGATTTTTCTTTAGATCCAACTGGTGCTGAGAATCTAAGCCACTACCTCACACAGGGCAAAGAGGCAGATTCAGACACATCCCTTTACAAAGCATTTAAGCAAAGAGCCACAGGTGATGCCCATTCATTACCTTTTGAAAACAGTTTTCTTCAGGATTCACAAAGGGCTGGCCTGAGGCAAAGACCTTCCTGATATTCATGGCAACAGGCAAATAGGTTAGCAAAAGGCCCAAAGCAGGGTTTCTCCACTGAGACTTTCCTGGTCACACTGATATCTGAGTTTTCTGAGATGCTCGCATTCCCTTCAGCTATCCAGTACATGGCCATGTCACAGAGCTTGGAGGTCGTACATATCTTGGACACAAAACCATGAGCCTATTCTGGAGAGTGGCCAGAATTCAGGAAGAAAACAGGATCTTGGGAAGATAGTAGGTGTTGCCCATCAATAATGAAACCTGCAATCCATTCCTAAAATGGGCAGGATGAATGCTGGGAAGCTTTCTACTAGACAGGACACATCCATTGATGAATTCTTATTTCTAATGTTTTCAACCACGGACACAGTGAGATACACAGACATAGAAACACTCACCTTGTCAAACGACTTTCTAGAAACAGTCCACTCCTAACCAAACATACTGACTTTCCTACCTATTCTGAGAACATGAGACAAATCCACAAACTCACACCCACATTCACAAAGGCCCCTCCTTCCCCCAAGTGAGTCTGTGACTTTCCAGAGTGTCCTCTGACTGGTGGACCATACTATGTTCCCCCGAAATGGCCTGTCCTGTCTCAGATCTGGTCTCCTTGTCCAACTCTGTGAAGTTGTCAGGATCCTGGGCTGACCACTACCTGCTTTCTCCGGAAAGGCCCGTCTTCAGAGCTCTACTTGCATTTGGCCATCCTCAAATCATTAGGTATCAAGAAAGACAGACTCTGTCCTTGGTAAATCCAAACAAGTGAGCCAACTGGGACTGGGACTGGGACTGGCTCTGTGTGCCTGGCTTCCTGGATAACAAGTTCAGGGAGTTCCATCACCAAAGATGTGACTTAGGTCAATTCCTTCAGGAACGGAATGAGGTCACTGCCTTGGCAACCACTTTGTCCTAAAAGTGGCTTCCAAGGGTTCCTTGAGATAGTGGCTGCCCCTACTTCCTGTGGCACTTTCACAAGTTAGAATGGTATATAAACCATAGGGACCGAGGAGAAGCTCTCCACACAGGGCTGGTTTGGTCCATCTTCTTTATATTAAGAAGAGAGAGGCTGATTCAGACACATCGTTTCATCCTGACCAGGTTGTTTGCAATGGAAGATGACTTTTGCTCTCTCAGGTCCTTTATATCTGCCTACATCTTCTCCTGGGATCATTTCTGCATCAACCTTTGAGGTTCTCAGCAATTGGAAGATCACCTACATGCCTGTATTGTAAGACCAACTCTGTCTATGCTCTTCTGTAAAGTTAGATTGAGAGAACAGTGTATGGTTAGGGTTAATAACATATTCTATTTGGGTTAGGCATCATTCTGCGGAATGAATAATGGTATTGGGAACCTGCAATATTCACAAGAATATATCGGTGAAATATAAGTATGAAACCAGAAAATCTAGGTACGATTTGAAGCCCTGAAGGGCATTGGGCCCTTTAGTGGGATACTTAGCTTTGAATTATGTTCTGCACAGATGTCTCAGATAAATCGATATGCAATGGCATAGGACCTTGTACCTTGGATGATTGAATGTAGAAGAGAACATCCAGTCAAAAATGAATAGTCCGTAGGATTAGAAAGATAGTCGGTAGGTTTAGTTAAAAGGGTGAGTATAGGAATCGGACCAAAAGTTCATTAGCAATATTGTTTCGTTTAGAGAGTGAATGTAAATATTAGCACATGTGAAAAGTCATTCACAATGATGAACTGGAGAAAATATGTAGGAAAAAGATATCAATAGAGACATTAGAAAATCAGGCAAAGTATAAGGTGAGTGATAGGATTAGACATTTTCAACATGGTTGAAGTTGAATGTATAATCTTAGGAAGAAACAAATATGTAGACACCAATAGGATTGACATTTCAGAGCATTAGGCAATCTGGACATGGTTGATTTTAGTATTCCATGCTCACTTTGCATTTTGCTTTGGTGAAAGGTTAATACAATAGGTACTTGTCACTTCCTGTTTTTCTGTATGCTTAACAAAACACTGTTGAAATCTTGAGAACTGTTTGCTAATTTTGTTCCCAGAATGTGCTGTCCCCAACTGCCAAACTGCAGAATGTACTCCCTCACCTGGTTGCATGCAAACTACCCACTCGCCCTGACCCATCAAAAATTTCCTTCCATGCCCTCTCCAAGAAAAGTATATAAGCTCTCTTTAAGCTGTTCTCAGGGCTCTCTACTCTTTTCATGTGAGCTCTTAGCCCCAGCATGCTGGACCCCCAATAAACCGTTTGCTGTAGCTGAGTGAAAATGGTATACTCTTCTGGAATTAAAAGATGCTTTCTTTTGCTTGACTCTGCATAAAGATAGTCAGTTTCTGTTTGCTTTCGACTGGGTAGACCCAGAAACTGGAACGTCTGGTCAACTAACTTGGACTAAACACCCACAGGGGTTCAAAAATTCCCCCACTCTCTTTGATTCAGCCCTCCACAGAAATCTCAACAACTTCAGAACTACGCACCCCAAAGTCACTCTGCTTCAATATGTGGATGTCCTGCTACTGGCTGCCAACACCAAGTAAAACTGTGAGTCTGGGACCCAAGCACAATTATCTGAAATTTGCTGAACTCGGGTATAGAGCTTCGGCCAAAAAGGCCCAAATTTGCCAGCAAGAAGTAATCTTCCTGGGGTATTCCATTAGGGGCGGTAAATGATGGCTCACTGAGCCCAGAAAACAAACTGTTGTGCAGATACCACTGCCATCTAACAGGGGACAACACAGAGAGTTTCTTGGGACTGCTGGCTTTTGCAGGTTATGGATACCTGGGTTTGTGTTTTTTGCGGCTCCTTTATACCCTCTGTTAAATGAGGATGCCCAATTCCAATGGACCGTTTAGCACCAGCAAGCTTTTTATAACATTTAAAACACTGACACTGAACTCCTCAACTTCACTGAGCCCAGCCTGCAATTTCAGAAAGCCCTACACTACATTAAAAATGTACATCAACTTACTCACCTTGGTTCAAAGAAACTGCAGGCATTCCTGAAGGATCAGGAACAGAGATTTCGACTAACTCACTCACAGTGAAAGGAAATAACTCATAAAAGCCTGTCGGTTCTGTCAATTGGTTAAGGCTTACACTTCCAAGCTTCCTGCAGGAAAGCACCTACGAGGAACCAGACCAGGACAATTCTGGAAAGTGGACTTCACTGAAATTAAGCCAGCAAGATATGGACTTAAATATCTCTTAGTCTTTGTAAATACAATTTCAGGATGGATTGAATCCTTTCTCACAAAAAAAAGAAAAAAAAAAAAAAAACAACCGCTGAAACGGTGGTCAAGTACATCCTGAAAGATATTTTTCTAAGACACGGCCTGCCTAAGGTAATAGGGTCTGTTAATTGAACGGTGTTCATGGCCCAGGTGAGTCAGAGCTTAGCCAGGACCCTGGGGATTAATTGGAAGTTACATTGTGCATATAGACCCCAGAGCTCAGGACAGGAAAAAAAAATAAATAGAACCATTAAAGAGACCTAAACGAAATTAAGCTTAGAGACCGGCATAAAAGATTAGAGTATGTTCCTGCCTTTTGCACTGTTTCATGCAAGAAATACTTGCTTGACAGACTAAAAGCTCTTGAAAGAACTCAGCGATACCTGTGGAAACAGCTGGCCACTGCCTACCACCCTGGGGACGAGGGGACTCCACATGGATATCAAGTAAGAGACTTCGTCTACATAAGACGACATCAGGTGTCATCCCTGGAACCCGGCTGAAAAGGACCATACCAGGTGCTACTTATAACACCTACAGTGGTGTATGTAGACGGAATCACTTGCTGGATCCATGCCTCTCATCTCAAGCCTGCGCCCTCTCCAGACTCTGGCTGGATACTGGAAAAGAGTGGTAACCCTTTCAAATGGTGTATTCACCAGGTGGATAAGGCTATAGATTCTCCCCTTGGCCAGAAGTAGTCCTAATGCTCATCAGCCCGTACAGCAGCAATGGCTAATCACAAATCCTACTAGACAAGAAATATGATCTATCTCGCATACAGCCCCCTTAGGGACCTGGTGGCCATCTCTCCACCCAGATATTTGTCAGCTGGTTATAGGTCGTTCCTATTGGGATATCCCTGAAGAAGAGGATCCCACTAAAATTCCGTTAAATGCCTTCTGTACCATAGATAATGGAAACAAACATTATGGATGTAGGGACACACGAGCCAGATGCAGGTTGGCTAGCCTAGATTACTATGTTTTCCTGGCGGACTATCAAAACCACAAACAGCCATGGCTGTGTGGGGCAAAAGCCGACTTCTTCTGTAAGTCATGGGGATGTGAGCATACAGGGGCTGCCTGGTGGAATCCAAACTCCTCATCAAATTCAGTACACAGCATTGACCATATTACCAATTAGACAATCAAAACTGATGGCCCCCAGATGGGTCTCTAGATCCTCAAATTCTGTGTGACCTTTTTAACTTCTGCAAGTGCTCAAAAGGGTAAAAGGAGATTCCCCTATGGGCAGGCCAATTCCCTCCTTCTCTCACATCCTGAACTATGCTTCTCCAATAGATCCTAACCCTCTGCCTTCTGCTCCAGAATCTCTGCTGTCACTCCCACCTCAGCAACCTGATTTCTCCCCTCCAATTTCTAGATCAAAACCCAAACCTCGGTTCTCAGACAATTGCCCCCTTGCTGAGGTAGCAGGTAGTGAGGCACCCCTCCACCAACTCACTCCTCTCTTCTTCTGTCAGTGCCCGCACCGGGTCCCACCAGGTCCTCTTACCAGCTATACCAAAGCTCAAACCAGCTGAGGAGAGCCCTCAGAACCCTATCCAAGATGTAATAAAAATGGCTTTTAAAGTTGCTTTGTCATCACTGAAAACAGGTTACTAAGAATTTAAAGTCCCTCAGAGACTTTTTGGGATACTCACTCCCGTCTTCCCCTCTGCTCTACCTGTTCTACTGCTCACGATTTTGTTGCTAGGAAAATCCCAAACCCCTTTCTCATTATTCTTTTACATCTCTCCTTTCTCATACACAGATCCATGTAGCTGCTCTCCCCCCCGCCTTCCCCATCTTTCCCCTCTGTAAAAGGCCCACAAAAAAGACTTAACTGACCTTCTCCAAAATTCTTCACCAAGGCTGACTTTAGGACTTTCAGCAAAGAGTCCCTATAAAAGAGTTCAATGTAGACAAACTTCCTCTTTTCATGTTGCCTGTTCTACTTGGCAACTGGCTGGAAAAATCAGCACTCCTAAGCTAGACAGCCCCTTACTAATTTTTCACAAAATATGTGAACAAGGCCTCTGGCCTTGAGCTGGGGCTTCACAGGGATGGCTACATTTGTAAGATAAAGAAGTTACCAACTGGACCCCATGGTAACAGCTGGCAGGGAGAAAACAAAAAAGAGAAGAAAAAAGCTCTCCCTCTCCTAGGTGTCCTTAAAAAGTTAACTTGCCCAGAACAGAGGAAAAAATAAAAGAAACAAAAACTGCTTTTTGTGGACTTCTGCAGACTGTGAACTTCTGAGCCCCTTCCATTACATATTGGGGACAAAATTCTAAAACTACCTAAACTTGGGGTTCAAGGGATTAATTGATTACAACAGAAGCAATGCCCTCTATATCCGGTTGCAACCAAATAGGACTGTTTCTCTGTTTTCGGTGCTATCTTATGTGCCTTGCCCTGTCCATACCAACAAGAGTATTATTCTATATACTTAAACATTTTTTATGTTTTCATAAAATTGTCAACTGGTGCAATTAATTATGTAATGGTGCAGATGTTTCCCAGAGTGCTCTATCATGATGCAGGTTCATTAAGATCAAATAGCGGGGGGCATACAACCCGGTTCTGCCGGGAATCTGTATTCCTCACTTTAGCCATCCTATTAGGAATAGAAGTTGCTGCAGGGCTGGGCACAGGAACCACTGCCGTAGTCCATGGAACACAACAAATGACCCAATTAGAAGCAGCAGTAGAACAAAGCTTTAAGATATTAAACCTCCATCACAGCCTTACAGGAATCTTTAAAATCTCTCTCTGAAGTTGTTTTACAGAAAAGGCGAGGGTTGGACCTCCTCTTCATGAGAAAAGGGGGCCATTGTGCTGTATTGAGGGAAGAATGTTGTTTTTATTCAGATCATACTGCTTGTAAAATTATCTATGAGTAAATTGAGAAGACACCTTAAAGCGCATCAACGAGAGAGAGAGGCCCCAAAAGGGTGGTTACAGTCTTCGTTCACACAGTCCCCCTGGTAAACTACGCTTTTATCAGCTTTGGCCGGTCCATTAATAATCATCATATTATTGCTAACTCTAGACCCTGTTTGCTCCACCGTGTAGTTTCATTTCTTCAAGCTCAAATTGGACAAGTTAAATTTTGGTAATCAGACAACAATATACCCCACTAGCAGACATAAAATGTGACACCCCTCAATGATCACTTTTATGATTAAACGTAACCAGAAGAAGAAGTGGGGAATGAAAGATTAATAAAATAGGTATTTGTCACTTCCTGTTTTTCTGTATTCTTAACAAAACACTATTGAAATCTTGAGAATTGTTTGGTAATCTTGTTCCCAGAATGTGCTGTCCCCAAATGCCAAACTGCAGAATGTAATCCCTCACTCAGTTGCACACAAACCGTCCATTCGCCCTGAACCACCAATAAACTTCCTTCCCTTCCCTCTCCAAGTTAAGTATGTAAGCTCTGCTTAAGATGTTCTAAGGGCTCTAGGCTCTATTCAAATTAGGTCTGAGCCCCAGCATTCTGGACCCCGAATAAACCCTTTGCTGTTGCATGAGACAGTCTCTTGGTTGTCTCTTCCTCCAATGCTAGAATGACTTTTACATTGGTACAATCATAAGTATGACCTTTGCTTTTTGTGTCCAAAATATTACTTTGATAAAATGAATATATAGATCAGGAGACATGAGTATTTCTTCCACCATTTCTTGCAGCAATATTTTGAAGACATAAAATTAGTATTGGGTGTACAAATAGGTGTACTCTGTGTCTATGAATATAGAGATAATTCATGAGTAGACCATACTGTGAATAAATAATATAACTAGTTCCAACTTTAAATAATGGATCGAATTGATATCTGAAAAAATACAGGAAATCTTATATTGATATACATACATTCATTCCAACGAGTTATACATCTAATAGTAATATTAGGGTTATGGTTTATCATGAAGAGTGTGTGAGTTTTGCTTCAAAAGTGATTACGGAAATCAAAAATAATGTGTTTGGGAAGAAGTCTCATGAAAAGACCAGTCAAGAAACATGGAGGAATACATGTGTTCTGAAGCAGGAAGTGATTGAAAGCGAAACAAATGCGTACAAATTTACTAACTTCTGGATGAAATATATATACTATGATGTGCATAAATTGAAGAAATAGTAATGAACCAGTGTTGAATAAAAACTAACATCAAAATATACATCATGTCCCATAGGAATCTACTTGCATTAATGTTAAACTGGATCAGTTACTGGAGAAATATTAGGATTTGTATGCAACAGTCACTGAAGTTAGTTTTCAGAACTAGGAAAAAAAATATGTATTTCAGGTGAATGAACACTTCTGAGAATAATCTTGTGAAAAGTTTACTATAAATCCACACACATGAACATGAATAAATGTAGGGAGTGAATAATAAGATGCATCTATTTCATATTTTAAAAAATCTGGAGAGTATATATATATATATATATATATATATATATATATATATATATATATACAAAACACAAACAAAGACATTAAAAAGTAGCAATATATATGCCAATCAAAATTCATCGTGAAATATATATCATCTACAGATCCAAAAATATTAATTTTACTGAACATGGATTTATGTATAATGTTGTTCAACTAGGAAGCTCACTCACAGTTCGAATTTTCAGTTCCAAAAGCGTTTAGGAGGAGTGATCTCTTCTCACACTTTGTATCTGCCAAGTTAGCCACCTCACAGGAATGTACGTGTGATACCAGGTAAGATTCTATATGTGCATATGAAAATACATGTGCTGAATAGCCTACAGAGAAAGGGAAACAGAAATTCACATATTTGTTAACTTTCCAAACACATGGAGAACTATTTCAACAAAAAATTGACAAGATTTATAACTCCTAACCTATATCATGCAAAAGGCAAAACCAAATATACACCGTGCCTCCTGTGAACTGCTTGTATTTCTATTCTATTTGGGTTATTTTTCTCCATCATATTAGGATTTGTAGTCAGAGTCTAGTACGGTATGGGTTAGTATCAGGGGTTCAGTATTTCGAATGGAAAATTTGAAAATGAATCCAATGTGTCTGTAAATATGTGCTACACAAAAATCTTCCCACTCTCATCCAGAACAATGCCTTGAGAATACCTTTGCCCTAAGTAAGACACAATTAGAAGAGAAGAGTTAGAAAATCTGTGAATACATATCTGGAATGGAATATGCTCAGGAGTTCAAAACCTTGGAAGTGGTAGAGGAGTTTCCAAAAGTAAAGGACAGGGTAAACACTCCACAAACATGGAGGTCTACTGTCCTAGAGAATTCTTGAGAATCTGCCTGTGAGGTTGGGCACTTGAAACATATGTTGTTGTCAGGAGCTTTAGCTTCCTTTCTAGTGAGACCATCAAAGCTCTGACTGAATCTATGAGACCTGGAGGACATGGTTTCTTCTTTTTCAATGAACATGAGTCAGCAGTGCTGAATTCTCTCTTTTTAGGTAAACTGTGGCCACTGGGGGCTAAATGTCTACCATGTGGACTGTGAAACCATATGGTCATCCTCCATTTTCATGGTGTTTCTTGCTGTTGCACTGGGAGTTTTGTATTTGCTTCATGATATGCAAGGTTTTCAACTGGGACACAGTGCGGGAGGGACTTCTGTAACGTGTGGTGGGTCAGGGTCTGCAGGAGAATAAAAGAACAAGACTTCTATCCCACATAGCTTGCCTCCTTGACTATAGCAACCTGATTCTGAACAATGTCCTGAAACTTCTCCATATATCAAGATGCCTTTACATATAAGGGTCTGCTGGCTTCACCATGTCAGTCACAAGCCATTTGGAAGCCAATGGCAGATCCACATGGCCACCCCACAGATGTTTTATCACACACCTGCCCACCATTGCTCTAGGCCCACTACTCAGCAGGATGCAACTTTCTGGCATCTCTGTTAAAAACCATTTTTATGAAAACCAGTCAATCAAGGCACTGTCTGGTATATTCATTGTTGGGAAAAGTATACACGGCAGCCATAACCCAGAGAAAATTCCCAACATGGCGCCTAAGGACTTTTTCTTCCTACCTTCTTCTTTCCTGCAGTGGCGTGAAAAGTTCCCGCCCGTGTGAACTCTCCCGCCTCCTCCAATTTCAAATCTCGCTGGCGGAGAACCTTAGCCCCAATGAGAACAAATTCCTGGGCTCCGGAGGTGATATCTGAAAGAACTTGCCAATAAATGGGTTGCCTGCCATTTATCTAAGCCCTTCCATCTCCCCCTTAGTTATATATAAGCACACAGCTTTTTGCAATAAAATTGGAATTTTCTGGTGAAGTGTCTTTGCATGGGGAGTTCTTTCATTCTGGTGCCCCGTGAGAGGATACAGGTGAGCTCTTTCCAACAAGAGCCCCGTCCCCCACTCCGCCGAGACACTCTGCCCTAGTCCTCTCTTTTCAGACGCCAGCTTTCTGCACTCACCACTGATCTGATGTAAGTAATCCTCCCCTGACCCCGGCTCACCAACTCCCTTCAGGCTGCCACTGGTTTTGTGACAGTGATCGTCAGGCACACTCCAGATGCCTGGTAGGGGAGAGGGAATTCCTCCCACTAAGACCTTTACTAGTTGCAGTGGACCCTCTGGTGTTTTGTTTCTTTTTGGGGCATGAGGCTTCTGAGTTTACACGAGAGGCTTTATGGATTTTCCTGCTCCACTGCCGCTGCTGCTGCCGGCTAGAGTTGCTGTATCCTGTGGGGTTGCTGTGTCTGGCTGAAGCTGCCTCTCTGCTCTGCGAAAACTGAACTCCCGGCCTGGAATTGCATTCTGTCAGAGCCAGAGTTTTGTTTTCATTACTGACTTCTTCTGCTGCAGTTGAAAACTTTCCTGACGTCAGGTTGCCCTTGGCTCCAATTCCTTTTGGTTTCACAGATCGCACTTCACTGGTGATGACCAGGTAGTGCCCTCTGTATTTCCTCGTGATGGCTTGTCATTTTGGGGACGCCCACCTGACCCCCGTTTGCCCTGAGCTTCCTGGAAGCCGTTCCAGCCCGGGTTTTCTCTTTGTCTTTCTTGCTTACTCCTATTCTCTCTCTCTCTCTCTCTCTCTCTCTCTCTCTCTCTCTCTCTCTCTCTCTCTCCCATCTCTCCCTGTGACTATGGGCACCTCTTAGTCTGAACCTGAAGACTCACCTCTCAAATGTTTAAAAAAAAATCTGGCCACACTCTCCCTCACACCAGACATCAAGCCGAAACTTTTAATCAAAATCTGTACCCATGATTGGCCTACATATCCACTGGATAATGGCAATCATTGGCCACCAGAAGGCTCCTTAGATCCAAACCTCTTCCGGGACCTTTTTAACTACTGCCAGCATCTGAAAAAGTGGAGGGAGATTCCCTGCATTTAAGATTTTAGCCTTCACACACAGCACCCTGCTCTCTGCTTCTTTTGCCCTCCCTCTCAGGTCCTCTTTGCTTGAAAACCCCTCTCTTCCCCTACTTCTATTCCTGACTTCACAGATTCTTCCTCATTCGACCAAGCAGATGAACCCCCACCTTATCCCCCAGCCCCATCTGCCCCTTCTCTCCCGCTATACCTTCCTCTTCCTCTGCCTAATTCCATGGATCCTCCGCCTTCCGTTTCATCCTCTTTCCTCCGCCCTCTTCTGCCTGCTCCACCTCCTCCTCCTCCACAGAGACACTCCCTTCCTCTCCCTCTCCTTCCTGTTCACCGCCTTCCTCTTTCAGTCCTCCTGTTACCAGGTCTAAGGGACTCCTTCCCACCCCCAAGACAATTGCACCCCTTCGTGAGGTAGCTGGTCCCGAGGGTGTCATCAGAGTCCACGTTCCGTTTTCCATGTCGGACATTACTCAGCTAGAGAGGAAGTTAGGCTCTTTCACCACTGACCCCACCACTTACATTCGGGAGTTTCAATGGGTCCTGCAAGTATGTAGCCTCACTCATCATGACATCTACATGCTCTTGGCCAATACACTTCTCCCCAAGGAAAGGCAATGAGTCTGGGAGCTAGCACAAGCCCATGCTGATGAAAATCATAGGACCAATCCTACCCACCCCACAGGCCCTCATGCTGTCCCAGAGCAGGATCGCCTATGGGATTACAAGACCCGTGAAGGCTTACAGTTTCGTGACCTTTTTACATCCTGTCTCTTGGCGGGGCTGAAAAAGGCCACCCGCAAGGCTGTTAACTTTCAAAAGGTGCAGGAGGTCATTCAAAGGAAGGAGGAAACACCTTCAGATTTCCAGGATAGACTAACCAAGGCCCTTCAACAGTACACAAAACTCGACCCAGAAACCCCAGATGGCCGTCATGTCTTAATGACATACTCTCACTATTAAAAGTCACCATTCACATATCACCCCACATTATTCTACCTCTCATTTCCTCATGATGTTCCTAGGGTCAAATGCACCTCCTTCATGCAGTCTCCCACGACTATCTAAACCAGTTAACCCTGAGGTTTGGGACACAACTACACCCTCTATGGCTAAATGAAGTCCTATTCATATTGTCTTACACGACCCTTCAAGATATATTAGTCAACCACAATATCTACTCACAACCACAGCCTTCCTCGGATTAGAACCCATCATCCAGGATTTATTATGAAAGGGGTATCTTAGGCCTACACAATCTCCTTTCAACACCCCCCATTCTGGCAGTTAAGAAACCTAACGGGTCCTACAGGCTGGTTCAAGACCTTCACCTTGTCAACTCCTCTGTGGTCCCCATCCACCCGCTAGTGCCCAACCCTTACCCCTGCCTCTCTCAGATCCATGCCACTACTACCCACTTCTTGATCCTAGATTTCAAAGATGCATTCTTTTCTATTCCCTTGTCATCAGAATCTCAGGATATCTTTGCTTTTACGTGGACTGACCCTCACACCCGCCATTCTCGTCAGCTTACCTGGACTGTCCTCCCACAGGGATTCAGGGATATGCCCCATCTCTTTGGCCAAGTTCTTGCCCAGGACCTCACATCCTTTCACCCGACCTGTCCTGACTCTACTCTCCTTCAATATGTCGATGACCTTCTTCTATGTAGTCCCTCTTGGGAACACTCTCAATCCCACACTGCTCAGCTTCTTAATTTCCTAGCATACAAGGGATATAGGGTGTCTCCCCACAAGGCCCATGTTTTCCAGTTTTTTCTCATCTATCTTGTTTTTTGCCTTACACCTAGGAAAAAGGAAATAACACTGGATAGGAGGCAACTCCTTTCTGATCTTCCAGTGCCCTATACGAAAGCCGAAATACTATCATTCCTAGGACTAGCATTTATTTTAGGGCCTGGATCCCAAATTATTCTCTTCTAGCCAAAAGCCTGTATGACCTAGCAAAGGGACCCCCTAGTGAATCTCTTGCCTCCTCCCCTAACTACCACTTCTGCAGGCTTCAGCAACTCCTCTTAAAGGCACCTGCCTTGCACCTTCCTGATATTTCAAGACCATTTCATCTATTTGTCCATGAAAAAGGGGAGCAAGCATTTGGGGTCTTAGGTCAAAACTATGGGCCTACATTTTCACCTCTGGCATATATGTCCAATAAAGTAGACCATACAATCTGTGGGTAGGCCCCTTGCTTAAAAGCTCTGGCTGCTGAACAAATTTTACACAAAGAAGCCTCTAAGCTGACTTTTGGGGCCCCTTGAACTATTCACTCCCCACACCACTTGAAGGATCTTTTAGCTTATAAGGGCCTTCAAACCCTTCATCCATCCAGAGTTCTGTCGCTCCCCACTTCATTTCTGGAAAACCCTAATATTACTTTCCTCCCCTGCTCTGCACTGAACCCTGCCTCACTGCTCCCAATGACTCCCACGTCTAACACAACAATTCATAATTGCTTGGAAACCTTAGATGATTTCCTTCCCTGTCATTCTTCAATTTCTGAGGGACCACTCACCAAGCCTGACCTTATCTGGTTCACTGACGGCAGTTTCTTTAGGCAGAATGGCACTCATTACTCTGGATACACTGGAGTTTCAGCCACTGAGATTATAGAGGCCAAAGCTCTACCTTCAGGAACTACCAACCAGCAGACTGAACTCATAGCAGCCACTCGTGCCTGCCTTCTAGCACAAGGCAAATCCCTCACCCTTTATACTGACTCAAAATATGTCTTCCATATCTTATTTTCCCATGCTGCAATATGAAAGGAGCGAGGACTACTTACCACCAAAGGTAATGTGATCACTAATTCAGCTCTTATAAGCAATCTGATAGAGGCCTCCCACTTTCCCACCCAGTTGGGAGTTGTCCATTGTAGGTCCCATCAGAAGGACGGCTCTCTTATCACTGAGAGCAATGCCAAAGCTGACCAGGCGGCACGAATGGCTGCCACCACTTCCAGTTATTGCCCCCATTGGGGGACATATAATGGCCACTTTAGACATCTCATCTGAAGCCACTACTTCTTCCAGTAAGAAAAAGGATCTTTTCAAGTTCCTTTATACTCTATTCCATTCCGATTCTCAGTCTTTGACCCTCTTTTTACAGAGCTTCTTCTCCCTCACCCCCTCTGACAAAGCCATGCAACAGAATATAGCCTCTAATTGTCAGATCTGTCAGCGGACCAACCCTCATACTTTTTTAAGGCCCAAACCTTTCCCTTCCCACCAAGCCCGGGGACACATTCCCACTGCTGACTGGCAGGTACACTTCACCAACCTGCCCAAAGTATGGCACACTAAATACCTCCTTGTCTTTGTGGACACTTTCTCTGGTTGGGTTCAGGCATTTCCCATTTCCAATAAAAGGCTTCCACCGTAGCTTCAATCTTTCTGACAGTCATCATCCCCAGGTTTGGAATGCCCACTTTCCTACAATCTGACAATGGCCCTGAGTTTATTTCTAGGATCACACAAAAGGTCTCTCAAGCCCTCTCCTTCAAGTGACATTTTTACTGTCCATATCACCTTCAGGCTTCAGGGAAAGTGGAAAGGGTAAATCGTACTCTAAAGGAAGTCCTTACCAAATTGACAATGGAATTAAACTTAGACTGGGTCAAACTCCTTCCCTTGGATTTGTTTCGAATCAGAGCTCTACCTAAGAAACCATCTTTACTGTATCCCTTTGAGATAAGGTATTCAAGACCTCTTATCCCCCCTGGGTTGGTCATTTCACAAGGACCTCTCACCCGAGATTTGTCTTTGCCTCTCTTGTTTTATCTTCGCTCGGAACTCTGGAAATATCAGGACTGGCTTCTTCTGGACCCAGTCCCCAGTCCAAACACTCCTCCCTTAACAGCTGGGAGTCTAGTCTATTATAATACCCCAGAGGAGAACCGGCCTCTTGCCCCAAAATGGGAAGGCCCCTATCCTGTCATTCTCTGTACCCCCAACTCCACCTAACTCTCCTTATCAGACAACTGTCTCACCCCTTGGATTCACATATCTAGGTTGAAGCCATATCACCAAGAGGCCCACCTGATGACGACAGGACCACCCCAGAGGAACTCCAAGAATCACCTCCTGAACCTCCCCTTTACTCCTGCTCTCCACTCCCATCTCACCCATTTAAGTTGCGGCTAACACGGTGTTCCCCGCAGAACAATTCCTCTTAAAGAAGGCACAATGAGCTCTCCCAACACCCTAGTCTTCTCTAACTGCTTGTTTTTTGTGCTCTGCTTATTTTCTGTGCTCTGTCAGGACTGGTATCTACCCTCCTCTGCTACAATGTATTTTTTCACTCTTCGGGAATGATACTCAGAACATGGCATGCAGAATGTCCACGCAGTGGATGCAACTGCTTGCTTCATCCACAACTGCACATCTATTTCCCTAAAATTGTCACCTTCAAGGACCTTCGTCCCTGGTAGCTGGAACTGGCCTTTCATTTGCTTCCTTTTTCATCAAACCAAAGACTATTGTCATTGGTGGCCTGAGATATATAATGGGTGCCCCTATAAGTCATGCAGGTTCCATCATGAACGTGGTAGCTATTCTTACCACTCACTTGGTTACCATGAAGGGTGGACTTCTAGTTACCTAAAGTGGCATAAAGGCTCTTCATCCAATAACAATGGATGGTATACTTTAGATATACCTGACCCCAAGGCCAAACGTTGGGACTATGTTGAGTTTGCTGTCTATGCTCGGACAACCTCAGCCAGACCCACAATGTGGATGACTGTTGGCCGCACCCTAATTACGCCACCTAAGGCAACCATCCAGGTAGTCGAACACATTAAGGAGTCAGAATCAAAACTTCGAGATCTTATCCATAGCTCATTTAAAGAGGATTCAGAGCCTTCAACCCGCTCAGGTCCCCCTCCCACATGGCTCAATTTGCTACACCAAACTCTTTGATTATTAAACTCCACCCCTCTTTCTGTGCCTACTTCTCAGTTCTTTCTCTGTGCTTCACTTAGTCGTCCACTTCTAGCAGCGGTCCCATTAGCGGCAGGAAATATTTCAGCAAAAACCTACAATTTCTCTAAGAAAGGAAAACCCCTACATGTGACACGTATCCCACTATGGGAAAGTTGTTCCACCAATACTTTATTTCCTTTCATCTGTTTCCACCTGACAATAATGAATTCTTTACCCATTTGTTCCTTGAGCTTTAGCACCCCATCGAGCCCTGATTTATGAAACCTGGACATTTTCTCTGGTGTAACGGGTCTATAAGTACCTCAACGATCAATGTCTCTGGCATCTGTTTCTTGGTTACGGTAGTTCCTCAGCTGTCTTTGTATACTCCCATCGAATTCCGACAGGTGGCCCTACCTTCCTGCACCCTTAGTGCAGTCTTTCTGCCGGTTCTGGTAGGCCTCACATTAACAACCTCAGCGGCGAGTCTCGAACTCTCTGGTGAAGCTATAGGTCATGCTCTATGGGCATCCAATGACCTGCAACAAAAACTGCAGGAAGCACTTGATAACACTGCTCAGTTTCTGGGCTCCTTGCAGTGACGGTTACTTCATTGGCACAACTGGCTTTACAGAACCGAAGGGCAATTGATCTTCTCATTGCAGAAAAAGGGGGAACATGCCTGTTCCTCAGAGAGGAATGTTGTCATTATGTTAATGAATCTGGCCTAATAGAAAAAAATGTTGTTAAATTGCAGGAATTATCAACCCAATTGCTTCCAATCCTTTCTTGCCATGTACTTACTACCAATCTTGGGGCCCCTTATTGGGATGCTCCTTTTTTGTGCTCTCTTGCCCTGCATAATGAAGTGCCTTCAAACCCAACTGAAAAAAAATTTCTAATCAAACATTCAACCAGCTTTTGCTTAGGCACTAGCAGCCTCTGATGACTGATGAACCCCCAACATCTCCAAGAGAACAGTTCACTCAGTGCTGAAGCTCACTACCAGGCACGATGGAATGCAACGGACATCAGACAGCGAGAGACAACGAGCTCGGAGAACCTTTTAATCTGCCATCCTGGATTAATGAGTCTTTATGTCCTTCTAAGTTTCCTCATGGCCCTTGGCCTCTTCTCTGTCAGTCCCCCAACATGGTACTTCTGCCAAAAATTGACCTTTGCTTTAATTTTTATCTTAATTTTGTTTTTATTCACTCTGATCTTCTTCAGGTGCTGGTGATGCCATGTCCAGGCAACGCTTCCAGTATTTCCCAGAGTCTCTGAAACAGGACCAGTGACTGATACCAACAAACTCCTCCATCCAGGACTGGTTCAATGCCATCGACAACTTGAGGCTTCAGGGAACTTTCATAGACTTCACCCCTATGGAAGTAGCTGTCTGTAGCCACTGGGTTTTCTTTCTGGCTGCCATGATATCCCCAGACCTGCCCCCCGAGAATTCCTCCACTTCCCATTCTAGGCCCCACAGCGCACCCAAACAGCAAGAAGCAGCCGGATTTGACCAACGACGCCACACTTCCTAAGAAAACAAAAAGGGAGGAATGTTGGGAAAAGTATAAACGGCAGCCATTCCCCAGAGTAAAAACCCCAACATGGTGCCTAAGGACTTTTTCTTCCTACCTTCCTCTTTTCTGCAGTGATGCAAAAAGTTCCCGCCCGTGTGAACTCTCCCGTCGGCGCCAATTTCAAATCTCTCTGGCGGGGAACCTTAGCCCCAATGAGAACTAATTCCTTGGCTCCGGAGCTGATATCTGAAAGAACTTGCCAATAAATTGGTGCCCTGCCATTTATCTAAGCCCTACCATCACCCCTTTAGTTCTATGTAAGCACACAGCTTTTTGCAATAAAATTGGAATTCTCCTAGCGAAGTGTCTTTGTGTGGGGAATTCTTTCACTCATGATCAGCAACAGGATATCCAAAGGTTCTCCAGTGCCACCTGGTCTGGGAATTTCAGAAATTTGATGGTATTTATTTAGCCATTTTTGAAAAATGAAGTTGGAGTTACTGTGGGTTTCAATTCATGCAGGAAACATTATATGGTGAGGAAGCTCATTTCAATGAAATCTCTGGAGAACACTCACAGGCAAGCTTCCCAAAGAGTGGCCAAAAGTTCACATGAAGCCAGGATCACTGAGGTCTACAATGTGAGGTCCATGTGTGTTTAGACTCTCAACTTTGGCTGCCAAGTCTTTAAGAATAAAATCATGTGATATCCTGGCTGAGATTCCCAGTGCCCTGTGGAAAGCCTCCCTGGACGTCTATCTCAGTTTCCAATGGTGATTCTGATGCGTGGCCTTCTAAAATCCCAACACATTTCATGGCAGTACTTATCTGTGGTCAGTTCCAGAACTCAGTCTCTAAGAGGAATCACACCAGAGTTCAAGCCCAGGTAGGCCCAGTCATCTCTTCCAACCGCCACAAAAATGACCACAATGAAAACCAAAACACACCCACAGGGCCCTCATCTTCTTACATATAGACACTCATCATAACTTCTGGCTGGAGTTTTCCATGAGGGGTGCAGCCCAAGACGGTGTGAAAAATAAGCTCCCTTGCCGCTCATTTGCCTAAAGTCCGGGTGGCCTGGAAACCCTTCTTGTGAACCAGGAGTGATCAAATAGGCCTGCTGTTAATACTGCTCTGCATCTCCAATTTGAGGCCTACTGAATGTCAGGTATAGATTCTTTATATGATTGGGAGTCATGAGACAAACCAAAAACCTCTGGGCTAGCCTCCACAGGGCTTTGAAGAACTCATTTTACCCAAAGTATGCCTATTCTCACTTGATGGGCCTCAGGAACCTTAGAAATGAAGTCAAGAGACTTCATTCACAATAACTGCTCTTTTGGCAATTTTGGTTTTGGATGCACACATGGGATCTGTCTTTGGATTAATCAGGTGCTGAGAATCTAAGCCACAGCCTCACACAGAGCCAAGAGGCTGATTCAGACACATCCTTTTCCAAAGCAATTAAGCAAAGAGCCACAGGTGATGCCCATTCATTTCCATTTTAAAACTGTTTTCTTCAGGGTTCACAAAGGGGTGGCCTGAGGCAAAGACCTTCCTGACATTCAGGGCAACAGAACAATAGGTAAGAAAAAGTCCAAAGCAGGGTTTCTCCACTGAGACTTTCCTGGTCACACTGATATCTGAGTTTTCTGAGATGCTCGCCATTCCCTCCAGCTATCCAGTACATGGACATGTCACAGAGCTTGGAGGTGGTACATATTTTGGACAAAAACCATGAGTCTATTCTGGAGAGTGGCGAGAATTCAGGAAGAAAACAGGAACTTAGGAAGTTAGCAGGTGTTGCCCATTTATAAGGCAAGCGGCAGTCCATTCATAAATTGGGCAGGATGAATGCTGGGAAGCTTTCTACTATACAGGACACATCAATTGTTGCATTCTCTTTTCTAATGTCTACAACCACGGACACAGTAGCATACACAGACATAGAAACACTCGCCTTGTCAAACGTCTTACTAGAAGCAGTCCACTACAAATCAAAGAAAAAAACGCCTTTCCTACCTATTCTCAGATCATGAGACAAAACCACAAAATCACACCCACACCCACGAAGGCACATCCTTCCCTCATTAAACTCTGTGACTATCCAGAGTTTCCTCTGACTGGTGGGCCACAGTATGTTCCCCCGAAATGGCCTGTCTTGTCTCAGATCTGCTCTTCTTTCCCAACTCTGTGAAGTTTTCAGGAGCCAGTGGCCAACCACTACCTGCTTTCTCAGGAAAGGCCCCTATTCAGAGCTCTCCTGGTATTTGGCCATCCTCATATCTTAAGGTACCAAGAAAGACTAACACTCTCCTTTGTAAATCCAAACAAGTTAAACCCCTGGGCCTGAGACTTGACTGGCTCCGGGTGCCTGGCATCCTGGATCCCAAGTTCAGAGAGTTCCATCACCAAGGAAGTGAGGTAGGTCAATGCTTCAGGAACTGAATGAGGTCACTTCCTTGGCAACCACTTTGTCCTAACAGTTGCTTTCAAGTGTCCCATTATATGGAGGCTGCCCCTACTTCCTATGACATTTTCACAAGTTAGAATGGTATATAAACCATGGGCACCCGGGAACAGCTCTCCACCTAGGACTGGTTTGGACCATCTTCTCTACATTAAGAAGAGAGAGGCTGATGCATACACATCCATTCATGCTGACCAGGTTGTTTGCCATAGAAGATGACTTTTCTCTCTCAAGTTTTCATAGCTGCCCACATCTTCTCAAGGCATCCTTTCTGCATGGACCTTTGACGTTCTCAACAGGTGGAAGATCGCCTACATTCATGTATTGTAAGACCAACTCTGTCGCTGCTCTTCTGTAAAGTTAGATTGACGGAACAGTGTATGGTTAGGGTTAATAACGTGTTCAATTTGGGTTAGGAATCTTTCTGCACGATGAATAATGGTATTGAGAAACTATAATATTTACAAGAATATATAGGTGAAATATAAGTATAAAAACAGAAATCCAGGGAAGATATGAAGCCCAGAAGGGCATTGCACCCTTAATTGGTATGCTTAGCTTTGAATTATGTTCTGCTCAAATGTCTCAGATAAATCGATGTACAATGGCATAGGACCTTGTACCTTTGATGATTGAATGTCAAAGAGAACATCCACGCAAAATGGGATAGTAGGTAGAATTAGGAAGATGGTCGGTAGGTTTAGAAAGAAGAGTGAGTATAGGATTTAGACCAAAACTTCTTAAGCAATAGGGTTTCGGTTAGAGAGTGAATGTAAATTTCAACACACATGAAGTGTAAATCACAATGATGAACCGGGGAAATATGTAGGATAGCAGATATAAATAGAGACATTACTAAATCAGGTAAAGTATAAAATGAGTGAAAAGATTAGACATTTTCAACAGGCATGAGGTTGAATATATAATCTTAGGAAGAAACAAATATGTAGTCACCAATAGGATTGATATTTGAGAGCATTAGGCAACCTGGACATGGAAGTTTATGTAATCCATGCTCACTTTCCATTTAGGCTTTGGTACAATCTTAAGGGTGACTTTTTTTTTGTCTAGAATATTACTGTGATAAAATGTATATGTAGATCTGGTGACATGAGTATTTCTTCCACCATTTCTTTTAGGAATATTTTGAAGATGTATAAATTAGTATCTAAGGTAAAATAGGTGTACCCCTTGTCTATGAATAGAGAGATAATGCATTAATAGACCATACAGTTAATAAATAATATAACTGCTTCCACTTTAAATAATGGATTGAATTGATAACTGAAAATATATAAGAAATCATATTTTGATATAGAATCATTCATAACAACTAGTTATACGTCTAATTGTAATATTAGGGTTATGGCTTTTCATGAAGAATGTGTGAGTTTTGCTTCAAAATGATTATGAAAATCAAAAATAATGTGTTTGGAAAGAAGTCTCATGAAAAGACCAGTCAAGAAACATGGAGGAATACATGTTTTCTGAAGCAGGAAGTGATTGAAAGTGAAATAAATGCTTATAAATTTGTGAACTTGTGAATGAAATATATATACTGTAATGTGCATAAACTTAAGAAATAGTAATGTACCAGTGTTGAATTAAAACGAACTCCAAAACACATATCATGTCCCATAAGAATCTACTTGCATTGATGTTAAACTGGGTCAGTTACTGTAGAAATATTAGGAGTTATATGCACCATTCACTGAAGTTAGTTTTCAGTACTAGGAAACAAATATGTATTTCAGGTGAATGAATATTTCTGAGTATAATCTTGTTAAAAGTTGATTATAAATCCACATACATGAACAGAAGTTATTCACTCCAAACCCAACAAACCGCCATTCCTACCTATTCTCAGAACATGAGACAAAATCCGCAAACTCACACCCACACCCTCAAAGTCACCTACTTCCTGCAACTAGGTCTATGACAATCTGGAGTGTCCTCTGACTGGTGGGCCACACTATGTTCCCCTGAAATGACCTGTTCTGTCTCAGAACTGATCTCCTTGTCCAACTCTGTGAAGTTGTCAAGAGTCAGCGGTGAGCCACTACCTGCTTTCTCAGGAAAGACCCCTCTTCAGAGCTTTTCTCACATTTGGCCATCCTCACATCAGTAGGTACCAAGAAAGAGTGAATCTGTCCATGCTAAATCCAAACAAGTGAGACCACTGGGACTGGGACTGGGACTGGGACTGGCTCTGGGTGCCTGGCTTCCTGGATCCCATGTTCAGAGAGTTCCATCAACAAGGAAGTGTGGTGAGGTCACTTTCTTCAGAAACTGAATGAGGCCACTACCTTGGCAACCACTTTGTCCTAATAGTTGCTTCCAATGGCCCCATGAGATGGAGGCTGCCCCTACTTCTTGTGACACTTTCACAAGTTAGAATGCAATATCAACCATAGGCACCCGGGAACAGCTCTCCACACAGGCCTGGTTTTGTCCATCTTCTCTACATTAAGAAAAGAGGGGCTTATTCAGACACTACCCTTTATCCTGACCAGGTTTTTGCCATGAATGATGACTTTTGCTCACTCAGGTCCTTCATATCTGCCTACATCTTCTTCAGGGATCATTTATTCATGGACCTTTGAGGTTCTCAGCTGGAGGAAGACCACCTACATTCCTGTATTTTAAGACCAACTCTGTCCCTGCTCTTCTGTAAAGTTAGATTGAGGGAACTGTGTATGGTTAGGGTTAATAACATTTTTGATTTGGGTAAAGAGTCATTCTGCTGGATGAATTATAATATTGGTAACCTTTAAGATTTATAAAAATATAGAGGTGAAATATATGTATGAAAACAGAAATCTAAGTAAGATTTGAAGCCCAGAAGGGCATTGGGCCCTTGATTGGGATACTTTACTTTGAATTACATTCTACTAAGATATCTCAGATAAATCGATATACAATGACATAGGACCTTGTACCTTGGACGATTGAATGTTGAAGAGAACATCTAGTCAAAAAGGAATAGTAGGTAGGAATAGGAAGATGGTTGGAAGTTTTAGGAAGAAGAGTGTGTATAGGATTTGGAATAAAAGTTCTTTAACAATAGGGTTTTGTTTAGAGAGTGAATGTCAATGTCAGCACATGTGAAGTGTCAGTAACAATGGTGAACTTGGAAAAATATGTAGGAAAGCAGATATCATTAGAGAGATTAGGAAATCAGGTAAGGTATAAAGTCAATCATAGGACTAGACATTTTCAACAGGGTTGAGTTTGAATACATAATCTTAGGAAGCAACAAATATGTAGTCACCAATATGATTGACATTTGAGAGCATTAGGGAACCTGGACATGGATGTTTTTAGTAATCCATGTTCACTTTCCATTTAGGCTTTGATACCATCATATTGTGTCTTTTGCATTTTTGTCCAGAATATTTCTGTGATAAAATGTATATGTAGATCATATATTTCATATTTTGAATAGTTTGGAGAGTGTGTATACATATATAAAACCACTGAGACATTAACAATTAGCAATATATATTCCAATCGAAATTCATCATGAAATATATATCATCCACTGATGAAAAAATATTTATTTTACTGAACATGGATTTATGTATAATCTTGATCTCTTAGGAAGCTCACACATAGGGTGAATTTTCACTTCCAACAGTGTTTCTGCTGAGTGATCTCTTCTCACAACTTGTATTTGCCAAGTCAGCCACCTCACAAATATGTACGTGTTATACCAGGTAGGATTCTATATGTGCATATAAAAATACATGTGCTGAAGAGGGTACAGAGAAAGGGAGACAGAAATTCACATATTTGTTAACTTTAAAACACATGGAGAACTATTTCAATTAAAAATTTACTAGATTTTTTACAGCTGCCTTTTATCCTGCAAAAGGCAAGTCCAACTATACTCCATGCCTCTTCTGAAATTTTTTATTTCTATTCTGTTTTGGTGTTTTCCTTATCATATTAGGATTAGTAGTCAGAGTCTAGTAGCGTATGGATTAGTGTCAGGGATGCAGTATTTCGAATGGAAAATAGCAAAATGAATCCAATGTGTATGCAAATATGTGCTACAAAACAATCTTCCCACTCTCATCCAGAATAATGCCTTGACATTACTTTTGCCCCAAATAACACACAAATAGAGGAGAAGAGTAAAAAAATCTGTTAATATATATATGGAATGGAAAATGCTCAGGGTTTCACAACATTGGATGTGGTAGAATAGCTTCCAAAAGTAAGGGACAGGGTAAACATTCCACAAACATGGAGCTCTTTCGGCCTAAAGACTTCTTGAGGAACTGCCTCTGAGGTTTGACACTTGAAATATATATTGTTGTCAGGAGCTTTAGATTCTTTTCTAATGAGACCATCAAAGCTGCGTCTGCATCTATGTGACCTGGAGGACATGGTTTCTTCTTTTCCAATGAACATGAGGCAGCAGTGCTGAATTCGCTCTTTGTTGGTAAAATGTGGCCACTGTGGGCTAAGTGTCTCCCCGTGTGGACAGTGAAGCCATTTTTTCGTCCTCCACTTTTCGTGGTTTTTCTTCCTGCTGCATTGGGAATTTCATATTTGCTCCACAAAATACAAGGAGTTCAACTGGGACACAGTGCTGGAGCGGGTTCTGTCACGTGTGTTGGGTCAGGGTCTGCAGGGGAATGCATCAACCAGGCTAATATCCCACAGAGCTTGCCCCCTTATACATAGCAACATGATTCTGAACATTACCCTGAAATCTCTCCATATAACAAGATGCATTTACAAATAAGCTTCTGTTGGCTACAGCATGTCAATCACAAGCCATTTGGAAGCTAATGGCAGATCCACATGGCCCCACAACAGATGTATTATCACACACCTGCACACCACTGCTCTAGGCCCACTAATCAGCAGGCTCCAACTTACTGGCAAATCTGTTCTACACCATTTTCATGAAACCCAGTAAATCAAGGCACTGTCTGGTACACTCATGATCAGCAACAGGACATCCAAAGGTTCTCCAGTGCCACCTGGTCTTGGGAATTTCAAAAATTTCATGGAATTTATCTAGCCGTTTTTCAAGGAAGATGTTGAAGGCACTGTGGGTTACAATTCATTCAGGAACCATTAAATGGTGGGGAAGCTCATTTCAATGAAAACTCTGGAGAACTCTCACAGGCAAGGCTTCAAAAAAAGTGGCCAATAGGTCACATGAAGCCAGGCCTATTGCAGTCTACAATGTGAGGTCCATGTGTGTTTTGACTGTCAACTATGGCTGCCACGTCTTTCAAAATAAAATCATGTGATATTCTGGCTGAGATTCCCAGTGCTCTGTGGAAAGCCACCCTGTTCCTAGATCTCACTTTTCTTTCCAAGGGCGACTCTCATGCGTTGCCTCCTAAAATCCTAACACAATTAATGGCAATATTTTTCTGATGTCAGTTCCAGAACTCAGTCTGTAAGGGGAATCACACCAGAGTTCAAGCCTGGTTTGGTCCATCTTCTATACATTAAGAAGAGAAATGTTGATTCAGACACATCCCTTCATCTGACCAAGTTGTTTGCTATGGAATATGACTTTTGCTTTCACAGGTCCTTCATAGCTGCCTATATCTTCTCCAGGGATCATTTCTTTGTTGACCTTTGAGGTTCTCAGCAGGTGGAGGATCCTCTAAATTCCTGTATTGTAAGACCAACTCTGTCCCTGCTCTTTCGTAAAGTTAGATTGAGGGAACAGTGTATGGTTAGGGTTAATATCATGTACCATTTGGGTTAGAAATCATTCTACAGGATGAATTATGGTATTGGGAACCTGAAATATTCATAGGAATATAAGTGTAATATAAGTATGAATACAGAAATCTAGGTAAAATTTGAAGCCCAGAAGGTTTTGGGCCCTTGACTGGGATACTTAGCTTTGAATTATGTTCTGCACAGATGTCTCAGATTAATCAATATACAATGGTAGCGTTCCTTGTACCTTGGATGATTGAATGTCAAAGAGAACATCCACTCAAAAAGGGATAGTCGGTAGGATTAGGAATTAGTCGGAAGAGTGAATATAGGATTTGGTCCAAAAAATCTTTAGCAATAGGGTTTTGGGTACAGAGTGAGTGTAAATGTGAGCACATGTGAAGAGTCAGTCACAATGATGAACTGGGGAAAATATGAAGGAAAGCAGATAATAATAGAGACATTAGGAAATCAGGCAAAGTATAAACTGAGTGATAGGATTAGACATTTTCAACTGGCTTGATGTTGAATATATAATCTTAGGAAGAAACAAATATGTAGTCACCAATCGGGTTGACATTTGAGAGCATTAGGCAACCTGGACATGGATGTTTTTCGTGATCCATGCTCACTTTCCATTTAGGCTTTGGTACAAACTTAAGTGTGATCTTTGTAATTGTGTCCAGAATATTACTTTGATAAAATGTATATGTACATCAGGTGATATGAGTATTTCTTCCACCATTTCTGGGAGCAATATTTTGAAGATGTATAAATAAGTATTGGGGGTATAAAAAGGTGTACCCTGTGTCTATGAATATAGACATAATGCATGAATAGACCATACTGTGAACAAATAATATAACTTTTTCCAACTTTAAATAATGGATTGAATTGATATCTGAAAATATACAGAAAATCTATATTGATGTACAATCCTTCATTCCAACCAGTTATACATCTAATGGTAATATTAGGGTTATGGTTGATCATGACGTGTATGTGAGTTTTGCTTCAAAGGTGATTATGGAAATAGAAAATAATGCGTTTGGAATGAAGTCTCATGAAAAGACTGTGAATCAGGCGGTATAGTGATACCAGACTTCAAACTATACAACAGAGCAATAGTAACAAAATCAGCATGGTACTGTACCAAAACAGGCGGTTGGACAAATGGTACAGAATAGAGGACACAGAAACCAATCCACTAAACTACAACTATCTTATATTTGATAAAGAGGCTGAAAGCACACAATGGAGAAATGATAGCAGCTTCAACAAATGTTGCTGGGAAACCTGGAAATCCATATGCAACAAAATGAAACTGAATCACTTTCTCTTGCCATGAACAAAAGTTAACTCAAAATGGATCAAGGAGCTTGATATCAAATCAGAGACACAGTGTCTGACACAAGAAAAAGTTGGCTATGATCTACATACTGTGCGGTCGGGCTTCAAATTTCTTAATATGACACCCATAGCACAAGAGTTAATAACTAGATTCAACAAATGGGACTTACTCAAACTAAAAAGTTTTTTCTCAGCAAAAGAAACAATAAGAGAAGTAAATAGGTAGCCTACATCTTGGGAACAAATCTTTACTCCTCAAACTTCAGATCGAGCCCTAATATCCAGAGTATACAAAGAACTCAAAAAATTAGACAATTAGATAACAAATAACCCAATCAACAAATGGGCCAAGGACCTGAACAGACACTTCTCAGAGGAGGACATTCAATCAATCAACATGTACATGAATAAATGCTCACCATCTCTAGCAGTCAGAGAAATGCAAATCAAACCCACCCTAAGATATCATCTTGCTCCAGTAAGATTGGCAGCCATTATGAAGTCAAACAACAACAAGTGCTGGTGAGGACGTGAGGAAAAGGGTCCACTTGTACATTGCTGGTGGGAGTGCAAATTGGTGCAGCAAATTTGGAAAGCAGTATGGAGATTTCTTAGAAAGCTGGGAATGGAACCACCGTTTGACCCAGCTGTTAACCTTCTCGGTCTATTCCCTAAAGACCTAAAAAGAGCATGCTACAGGGACACGGCTACATCGATGTTCATAGCAGCACAATTCACAATAGCAAGACTGTGGAACCAGCCTAGATGCCCTTCAATAGACGAATAGATAAAAAAAATGTGGCTTTTATACAAAATGGAGTATTACTCTTCATTAAAAAATGACAAAATCATAGAATTTGCAGGGAAATGGATGGCATTATAGCAGGTTATGCTAAGTGAAGCTAGCCAGTCCTTGAAAAACAAATGCCAAATGTCTTCTTTGATATAAGGAGAGTAACTAATAACAGAGTAGGGACAAAGAGCCTGAGAAGATCAACACTAAACAGGAATGAGAGGTGGGAGGGAAAGGAAGAGAGAAGGGAAATTGCATGGAAATGGAAGGAGACCCTCAGGGTTATACAAAATTGCATACAAGAAGAAGTGAGGGGAAAGAGGAAAAAAAAACAAGGGAGAGAAATGAATAACAGTAGAGAGGGTAGAGAGAGAAGAGGGGAGGGGAGGGAAGAAGAGGGGGATAGTAGAGGAGAGGAAAGGCTGCAGAATACAACAGACACTAGTATGGCAATATGTAAATCAATGGATGGGTAACTGATGTTTTTCTGCAATGTGTATGCGGGGTAAAAATGGGAGTTTAGAACCCACTTGAATCAAAGTGTGAAATATGATATATCAAAAACTATGTAATATTTTGAACAACCAACAATAAAAATTTTAAAAAAAAGAAACCTGGAGGAATACATGTGTTCTGAAGCAGGAAGTAATTGAAAGTGAAACAAATGTCTATAAATTTATGAACTTATGATGTGCATAAACTGAAGAAATAGTAATGTACTAGTGTTGCATAAAAATAAACGTCAAAATACACAACTTGTCACATAGGAATCTACTTGCATTAATGTTAAACTGGGTCAGATACTGTAGAAATATTAGGATTTGTGTGCACCATTCACTAAAGTTATTTTTCAGTACTAGGAGACAAATATGTATTTCAGGTGGATGAATATTTTTGAGAATAATCTTGTGAAAAGTTTATTATAAATCCACATACATGAACATGAATGAATGTGGGGAGTGTATAATAAGGCATATATATTTGAAAAATCTGGAGAGTGTGTGTATATGTATATATATATACATATACACACACTCACACACAAAACACACACAGGAACATTAAAAATTAGCAATACATATGCCAATCGAAATTCATCATGAAATATATATCTTTCACAGATACAAAAGTATTTATTTTACTGAACTTGTATTTATGTATAATGTTGTTCAACTAGGAAGCAAACACATAGATTGAATTTTCTGTTAAAACAGTGTTTAGGAGGAGTGATCTCTTTTTACGATTTGTATCTGCCAAGTCAGCCACCTCATAAGAATGTATGTGTGATACCATGTAGGATTCTATATGTGAACCTAAAAAATACATGTGCTGAATAGGCTTCAGAGAAAGGGAGACAGGAATTCACATATTTGTTAACTTTAAAAACACATGGATAACTATTTCAATTAAAAATTGACTAGATTTATAACACCAACACTTTATCAGGCAAAAGGCAAGTCTAACTATACACCATGCCTACTCTGAACTGCTTCTATTTCTATTCTCTTTGGGTTGTTTTTCTCCATCATATTAGAATTAGTAGTCAGAGTCTAGTCTGGTTTTGGTTAGTGTCATGGATTCAGTATTTTGAATGGAAAATTAGATAATGAATCCAATGTGTATGCAAATATGTGCTGCACAAAAATTTTTCCACTCTCATCCAGCACAATACCTTGAAATTATCTTTGCCCCAAGTAAGACACAATTAGAGTAGAAGAGTTAGAAAATCTGTGAATACATATCTGTACTGGAAAATGCTCAGGAGTTCACAACCTTGGAGGTGGTAGAGTAGTTTCCAAAATTAAGGGCCACGGGTTGATAGACCCAACCTGATCTTTTATTAAAATTGGGAGCCATCTTGCCACAAAGCCATAAAAAGTTAATTTTGGCTTTACTATAAATAACTGCAAATTCTGAACCTGCTTGGAATGCCTGCCCGTGCCTTGAATTCACCCATGCTTGACTCTCTGACCAGATAGCAGCCCTCGCTGAAACTTTAGTGACACATCATAAATTTTGGCCTTCCCTGGCCAGACAACGACCCTCTCTGAGGCTCTATTTGTCCTCATAATTTCTGATATTGGGGCCACGAAAAAATAAATAAATAAATAAATGAACTACCATTTTTGTGATGCTTGTCAAAGTTCTGTTATCTGTAACCCCCATTTTGTGTAACTTTCTGGGCTATATAGCTGTGCTGTAGGAAAGGCGGGGTTGCTGTCTTGTTCCTGCCGTTTTGGGATGGAGAGGCAGCCCAGCCGGTTGACATAATAAGCTTGCCTCAATTTGATTTTAGTTGGAGTCAGTGTTCTTTTTTTGTGTCCTCATCTAATTTTTTTGAGTTCCCCAGCAAGATGACCCTGCCGACCAGATCACAAGACCAGACTGCTGGAAAATCTGAATCTGGCCTTCCCTTCAGGGCTCCGGGCTGGAGAGCCACTCTAGTGGGTGCACATCTTGAGCTGTTCCAAGGTCATGGAGTGAGCCATAGGTCCCAGGAGCACTGCGGTGAACCACCGCACTAAAACTATTAGCAATCACCTGGTGGAGGAGGCCTCAAAAATTAAGTGGCACATTTATAACATCTGATATCCGTTATAAAGGATATCATATGTTATAATATCATCTGTTCTGATGACATAGAGGTGTCCTGGGGAGGCTCACATATACTCGTTTTCGGTACAGTAATGAGAATCGTTCTGTCCTCTGTTCTGTTCTGTAGGGAATTCATCTGGAATGGTAGAGATGTGATGACTGGCATGTACGTGGTCCTACTTCGGAGCTTTAGCAAGACGTTGCATTGCTCCTATGTTTTTTGTTTCAAGTTCGGGTTTCTGTAATTTGTGTTTTGTTCTGTGTTCTATATGTTTTTCTTGTTTGTTTTGTGTGTTTTGTTCTGTGATTTCTGTGGTAAAAACATAAGTATATTGGACGTGAAAATGGGTAACAATGAAAGTAAGCCTGATATTCTTTCGGACTCTGTTTTAAGGAACTGCGATGAACTTTACCCCCCTTTGTTAAGCAGGATGAGAGAAGCTCCTAGCTGGCTGCCTGGAGTATAACCACTGCAGAGGGCAATGCCTGCTGGGGACCTAAGAACTGAGTATCTCCCAGGTTAACAAGTGAAACTCCATTAAAACCCCTTGTCCCTCCAGATCAAGAGAGTCACAACCTCTGGGCAGGGTTCCCTGTGTTTCTTCTTTGTTACCAAAGCAATAAACCTCCCTTTTTCTTTTTCTAAAAACCTTGTCCTCATTATTAAATTGGCATTAATTGGCTTCAAGGTCAGGAGCCGAACTTTAAGTTACAAATTTTGATAAATCCCTCCCCCACCCCCTGTCCCGGAACATTTTTAGAGCTGACTACTGAAATGTTACTAGATGGAACATGCTTGGGGTGGAACCGAACAAGAGGAGATAATCCTGTAAGTAAAAGGAGGGACTGAGGGACTCCCAGCAGCTGCTGAAGCCCTGTTGCTTCAGGGAATTCCCTCCTTCCTTCCCTGCACTGTAAGAATTATGCCACCACTGTCTTGTTAAAAAAGAGAAAAAGAAAAAGGGGACACTAAATGCATTAAAGTCACCATGGAGATCCTTAATTGTACATTTCAGGTTGCCCCTCTGTTAAAACATCTGCCCCCCCCTTGTGGACATCTATGGTGCCACTGGTGTAGGAGATTTTTTTTCTTATCTGCTCAGGTTTAAAGGATTCTGTCTGACAGCCATAGTCTGGACCTTCTTTCTGTCTGTCTTGTGTCTTTGATTCTGGCCCTTTAAGACATGTGCAATAATGTGTTGATATTATAAATTGTTTCTTGGGAATGATCTTAGCTGAATGTGTGTCTAAATGATGATGTTTTCTTGTAACAATCTGGTATTTGAATGGGTTTTTGAAGCATTGCAAAATCTTGCAGTTAAAAGTCGGGTTTAGGTATTTGTTTAGTTCATGGTTTCAGATAATTCATGCCAGAGAACTTAAATACTTAGGATGGAAAACTAAAGAACTCTACTTCCAAGTGGGCAAGTAACTTCCCAATCATTCAGTCTTTTTTTCACCAATTTTAAATTAGGTAGCCTGTGAAAATATCACTGTGTGTTCGAGAGCATTAATCTGGACAAGGATTGTAAATCATAGTATGATATCTGTTGACAAAACAAGATGTAAAGATATAAAATTTTGTGAATTATATCTTAAACTTGTACCATAATTTTCAACATCCGAACCTGAAAATTATGGTTAAAATGCCTTAGGCCTGAGGTGTCTGCTCAGAAAAGCAGTTTTTTCCTGCTCCTTCCAGACCTCAGCCATGACTTATTTTGAAAGGCAAATGAAAGAAGCCTGCAAGCTTAGTAGGAGACTGATCTGAGGCCTAAGAGAAAAAAAGGTAATTTGTATGGTATTTACTAATTACTGGCCAGTCATTTTTTCTAGGACTCTTATTTTTTTCCTTAGATACTTTATTTTTTTTTTGAGCTCATGATTTTGATCATACAGACCTAGGTTAATGTTTTTCTGATCAGTACTATCTTTGACCAACTGTGGACTTTTTGAAACATTGCAATGGAGATTTCACCTGCGAAAAGCTACAAGGCCTTTACTATTATTATGTGTGCTCAATTTTGTTATGTGTTGTATGTCTATATATACATATGTCCGTATATTTTATATATGATATACAAATTAATATATATAAGGAGCACTCATTAAAAAAAAGCACTCATAAAAACAAATTTTAAAAAGTGGATCTAAAGATCTTCAATTCACGTGATTTAAATAATTCAATTAAATTTGATAAACAGATAAAAATAAATGTCTTTAAATTTAAGCTTTCAAGTTTTTCTAGGTATTCAAAAATCTGATAAAATATTAATATCTACAAAATGTCTAATATGCCTTGGTTCTAGGACTTTTCCTTCAACGTAAAAATGGTTTACACTCTTCAATACATGTGTCTAATATTTTGATAAATAAGTAAAGTAAATTTGATATGGGATTACTCATTCACGAGTACTTTTGTTAGATATCTGATTGACTTACTAACGTCTGTATAAGTTTGACTAAATTCTGTAAAAGATTGTAAAAATCAATCATGTGTTAAAGAGACAAAAATTTCTTAAAACATAAGTTTACCCATAACATTGTGTTTATTAAGTTTTATTTTTTCTTGTGCAAGCAACCATAGAAATTAAACAACTGATTAAATTAGAACTGTTATTTTAGAGCACTGTACTGCCATTTCTTTAAAAGCTAAACTTGGTTAATGTAGAAACATCAATGTAATTGTGATGCTACTAATGTGCTCATATCTTACAGGTATGCAAGTCTGTAAGGTAAAAATTTTAAAAGAGCATTATATCAAGCTGGTGTTCTGAAGTTTTATGGGGATTTATTCACCTGTTATCAATAAGATATGTAAAGTTTAATCTTACTTTTTACATTGGGGAACAATTTAAATGTACTTTATGTTAATGAGAGCCTAATCTATGTAAAGGTTAAAAACTTTCAGCATTTGTTTAATTCATATTTTAAAGTGATTTTATATGCTGTTAGCTAATGTTCATGTGACCTCAAACAATTTATGTAAACTTTTTAAAATAATATTTAAAAAATAAAGATCAGCTTTAGAACTAAAACACTTAAGATTTATAAAGAGCCCTGCCTTACCTGAGATAAGGCTGTGTGTCCCATCTTATTTCATGTGAGAATGAATACAAAAGCAGTAGGTCAGATTTTATTTCTTTAAAGTTATGTTAAAAGTTCTTTTTTAATGTCAAGATTCCTAGGATCTCAAACAGGGGATATAATGTATGACTCAGCCAAAAAATTCAGGGTAGCTATTAAACGAACTAAGTATTTTTACTGTTGTTAAAAAATTTTATTTTGTAATTTTCTTATATGTGATCTAAAGATTCCCTGTTAGTGTTTTAAAGAAGTGTTGCTTTAAGAACAAAACATGGGTTAATTTCAGAGAGTAAGTTATCACCTACAAGACAGACAGAATAATACAGATCCCAATTAATAAAAAGATAAATAATTATAAAGTTATAGACATTAAAGCCTGGTGCTCTTAATATCAGGCTGTTAAAATTTATTTGATAGATGTTTAAGATTAGGATTTTAAATTAAAATTAATTGAAAAGGGCCAAGGAAACCAATATTTGGCTCTTGCCCTCTGAGTCAGTCTGAATCCAGGGAACAGGGGACTTCTCTAAAGAGTTTTGCAACTCTGTTCTATAAAAACTCCCCATCAGGGAGATTAATGAGACCACTGGAGAACAGAAAGCCAATCAGTGCATTTGCTATGAAGAGAAGAGTCATCAGAGAAGAAAGAAATCCCTGATGCTTCCGAGGGAAGCCACATGGTCAAACAAGACCTGGACCCACCTAGCGCAAATGGCTCTAGCAGAACTGAGAAAGTGCTCTCAAGTTTACCCAGTTTATGACTCCCATAAAAGCTCACCTGACTGTTAACAATAGATAGAAACAAAAGTCAGTTTGAATGCTTCATCTTAAACACTTAGCAAAGACAGTGAAAACCAAAATACAGCCATTCCTGGACATTTTGAATAATAATAATAATAATAATAATAATAATATTTTAAGGTACACACTTTATGTTAGCCTCCCAAAATAAGTAAAATTGGAGGCTACAAAGAAGGATTCTCTGACAGGAATGCCTGATACTTATTAAAAGAGACTATCAAGAAGTGCTGCCAGAGTCAGAAATTTTCAGTTTAAGGCCTAAATATATTCCTAACCTACACAGGTAAGCTTGGTGTTTGCTAGTACGATTATCCAGTCCTGAGTATCAAAATTAAAGGTTTCTCTATTAGACACAGAGGTCATACTGGTAAAAGGATTTTGCAAGATCAGATGACACTAAATTATTAAACTATATCTTATGGGGAGGGACAACTCTAATACTAAAAGTTAAATATTAAATTGACAGTCTTTATAACTGGGGATATTAAAGACTGGAGAGGGAACTTCTATACAGTGACATGTTCCAGCTGCTGCAACATTTATTCAGTACTCATGGTTTTTGTTTCTCTCATGTAATAACCAATCCCCAGATGACTTTACAACCTGTTCTTCCCCAACCAGACTTCAAACCGAACTGACTTCTAAAAGGCAACTCATGTCCCTCAACTACTTCTAAAAGGCAACTCATGTCTCTCACACCATGCCTACTCACGTCATCCTCTCTCAGCTCAAAAGAAGCCAAAATGGGTGACGCCTCTCTTATTACAACAATGGAGCCAAATATAAATAGACAATCAATATAAGTAATTAATTAAGTCAGCTAAAATCAGGGAGACTGGTTTTGGGTGAGTTCTAAAAATTTGGAGACTTTTACCTGAGGGATTAAAATTTCCTCAGTGCTCTACCCCTAATCTATCAAAGATTTGAAAGGGACACAGAGAAAAGGGGGGAATGATAGACCCAACCTGATCTTTTATTAAAATTGGAAGCCATCTTGCCAAAAAGCCATGAAAAGATAATTTTGGCTTTACCATAAATTACTGAAAATTCTGAACCTGCTTGGAATGCCTGCCAGTGTTTGAACTGAGCCATGCCTGGCTCTCCGACCTGATAGCAGCCCTCTCTGAAACTTTAGTGACATATCATAAATATTTGCCCTCCCTGGCCAGACAACAACCCTCTCTGAGGCTCTAATGGTCCTCATAAATTCTGATGTAGGGACAGCAAAAAAAAAAAAAAAAAAAAAAAAAAAAATATATATATATATATATATATATATATATATATATATATATATATAAACTACCATTAGTGTGATGCTTGTCAGAGTTCTGTTAAATGTAATGCCCATTTTGTGTAAATTTCTGGTCCATGAAGCTGGGCTGTAGGAAAGCTGGGGTTGCTGTCTTGTTCCCGCCATTTTGGGAGGGAGAGGCAGGATGGCCAGTGGAAATAATAAGCTTAATTTAATTTAATTTTTATTGGTGTCAGTGGTCTTCTCTTGTGTCCAGATCTAATAGGAAAACACTCACAAAACATGGAGCTCTGCCGGCCTAAAGACTTCTTGAGACACTTCCTCTGAGGTTGGGCACTTGAAATATATGTTGTTGTAAGGACCTTTAGCTTCCTTTCTAGTGGGACCATCAAAGCTGGGTCTGCATCTGTGTGACCTGGAGGCCATGGTTTCTTATATTCTAATGAACATGAGGCAGCAGTGCTGAATTTTCTCGTTGTAGGTAAACTGTGGCCACTGGGTCCTAAGTGTCTCCCCGTGTGGACTGTGAAGACATTTTGTCATCCTAAACTTTTAGTGGTGTTTCTTGCTGCTGCACTGCGATTTTGGTATTTGCTTCATGAAATACAATGAGTTCAACTGGGACCCAGTGCTGGAGGGAGTTCTGTCACTTGTGGTGGGTCAGAGTCTGCAGGAGAATGCACCAACCAGGCTTCTATCCCACAGAGCTTGCCCCCTTGTCCATAGCAATCTGACTCTGAAATTTGCCCTGAAACCTCTCCATATAAAAAGATGCCTTTACATAGAAGGGCCTGCTGGCTGCACCATGTCACTCACAAGCCATTTGGAAGGCAATGGCAAATCCTCATGGCCACACCACAGATGTATTATCACACACCTGCCCACCACTGCAATAGGCCCACTACTCTGAAGGCTCCAACTTACTGGCATCTTTGTTCTACACCATTTTCATGAAACCCAGACAATCTACGCATTCTATGGTATACTCATGATCAGCAACAAGACATCCAAAGGCTCTCCAGTACCACCTGGTTAAGGGAATTTCAAAAATTTCATGGTATTTAACTAGCAATTTTTCATGGATGAAGTTGGAGGCACTGTGGGTTTCAGTTAATTCAGGAACCATAAAATGGTGAAGAAGGTCATTTCAATGAAAGCTGTGGAGTACTCTCACAGGCAAGTCTTCCCATAGAGTGGCCAAAGGCTCATATGCATCCAGGCCCATTAAGGTCTACAATGTGACGTCCATGGGTGTTTTGACTCTCAACTATGGATGCCTAATCTTTCAGAAAAAAATCTTGTGATATCCTGGCTGAGATTCTCAGGCTCTGTGGAAAACAAACCTGGTCCTTGATCTCAGTTTCCAAGGGCGAATCCCATGCGTGGCCTCCTAAAATCCGAACACAATTCATGGCAATATTTCTCTGAGATCAGTTCCAGAACTCAGACTCTAAAGGAATGACACCAGAGTTCAAACCCAGGTAGAACCAGTCATCACTTCCAACCGCCACACAAATCCCCACAATTAAAACCAAAACACTCCCACAAAGCCCTCATCTTTTTCCATATAGACACTCATCATAACCTGTGAGGGACTCATCCCAAGACAGTGTACAAAATAACCTTCCTAGCCCCTCATTTGCCTAAAGTCAGGGTTGCCTGGACACCCTTCCTGAGAACCAGGAGTGACCATAGGCCTGACGTAAATACTGCTCTGCTTCTCCAATTTGAGGCCTACTGACTGTCGGGTTTAGATTTTTTATCTGAATTGGTGTCATGAAAAAACGCAAGCACCTAAAGACTTGCCACTGCAGAGTTTTGAAGAACTCATTTGACACAAAGAATCCCTATTCTCACTAGATGGATGTCAGGAACCTTATAGAGAAAGGCGAGAGACTTCATCCACAAAGACTGCTTTTTGGGCCATTTTGGTTTTGGAAGCACACATGGAATCTTTCTTTAGATCCATCAGGTGCTGAGAATATAAGCCACAGCCTCACACATGGCCATGAGGCTGATTCACAAACATCCCTTTCCAAAGCAATTAAGCAAAGAGGTACAGGTGATGCCCATTAATTTCCATTTGAAAACTGTTTTCTTCAGGCGTCCCAAAGGGGTGGCCTGAGGCAAAGACCTTCCTGACATTCAGGGCAACAGAACAATAGGTAAGCAAATGGCCCAAAGCAGGGTTTCTCCACTTAGACTTTTTTTGGTCACACTGATATCTGAGTTTTCTGATATTCCCCCAATCCCTTAAGCTATCCAGTACATGGCCATATCACAGAGCTTGGAGATGGTACATATATTGGACACAAAACCATGAGCCAATTCTGGAGAGTGGCCCAAATTCAGGAAGAAAACAGGAACTTAGGAAGATAGTAGGTGTTACCCATCCATAAGGCAAGCCAAAGTCCATTCATTAATTGGGCAGGATGAATGCTGTGAAGCTTTCTACTAGACAGGACACATCCATTGATGCATTCTCTTCTCTAATGTCTACAACCACGAACACAGTGGGACATACAGACATAGAAACACTCATCTTGTCAAACGACTTACTAGAAACAGTCCCCTCCAAACCAAACAAACCGCCTTTCCTCCCTATTCTCAGAACATGAGACAAAACCATAAACTCCCACCCACACCCACAAAGTCATGTCCTTCCCCCAAGTAGGTCTGTGACTATCCGGAGTATCCTCTGACTGGTGGGTCTTAGTATGTTTTCCGGAAATGGCCTGTCCTGTGTCAGATCTTGTCTCCTTGGTCAACTCTGTGACGTTGTCAGGTGCCAGTGGTGAGCCACTACCTGCTTTCTGAGGAAAGGGCCCTCTTCAGAGCTCTGCTGGCATTTGGCCATCCTCACATCAGTAGGTACCAAGAAAGACTGACACTGTCCTTTGTAAATCCAAACAAGTGTGCCTACTGGAACTGGGACTGAGAGTGGCTCTGAGTGCCTGGCTTACTGGACCCCAAGTTCAGAGAGTTTTTTTCCCAAGGAAGTGAGGTAGGTCACTTCCTCCAGGAACTGAATGAGGTCACTGCCTTGGCAACCACTTTGTCCTAACAGTTGCTTCCATAGGTCCCATGAGATGGAGGCTGCCCCTACTTCCTGTGACACTTTCACAAGTTCAAATAGTGTATCCACCCTACTCACCTGGCAATAGCTCTCCACACAGGCCTGGTTTGTTCCATCCTCTCTACATTAAGATCAGAGAGGCTGATTCAGACACAACCCTTCATCCTGCCCAGGTTGTTTGCCATGGAAGATGACTTTTGCTCTCTTAGGTCCTTCATAGCTGCCTACATCTTCTCCAGGGATAATTTCTGCATGGACTTTTGAGGTTCCCAGCAGGTGGAAGATTCCCTACATTCCTGTATTGTAAGACCAACTCTGTCCCTGCTCTTCTGTAAAGTTATATTGAGTGAACAGTGTATGGTTAGGGTTAATAACATGTTTGATTTATGTTAGTAATCATTCTGCAGGATGAATAATGGTATTGGGAACCTGCCTTGTTAATAAGAATATAGAGGTGAAATATAAGTATGAAAACAGAAATCTAGGTAAAATTTGAAGCCCAGAAGTGCATTTGGCCCTTGATTGGGATACTTAGCTTTGAATTACGTTCTGCACAGGTGTCTCAGATAATTCAACATACAGCGTCATAGGACCTTGTATCTTGGATGACTGAATGTCGAAGAGAACATCCAGTCCAAAAGCGATAGTCAGTAGGATTAGGAAGATAATTGGTAGGTTTAGAAGGAAGAGTTAGTATAGGATTGATACCAAAAGTTTTTTAGCAATAGGGTTTCGGGTAGAGAGTGAATGTATATGTCAGCCCATGTGAAGAGTCAATCACAATGATGAACTGGGATAAATATGTAGGAAAGCAGAAATCAATAGAGACATTAGGAATTCAGCCAAAGTATAAAGTGAGTGATAGAATTAGATATTTTGAACAGGGTTGAGGTTGAATAGAAAATCTTAGGAAGAAACAAATATGTAGTCACCAATACGATTGATATTTGAGAGCATTAGGCAACCTGGACATGGATGTTTTTAGTAATCCATGCTCACTTTCCTTTTAGGCTTTGGTGAAAGGTGAATAAAATATGTACTTGTCACTTCCTATTTTTCTGTATGCTTAACAAAACACTGTTGAAATCTTGAGAACTGTTTGCCAATCCTGTTCCCAGAATGTGTTGTCCCCAACTGCCAAACTGCAGAATGTACTCTCTCACCCATTTGCTCACAAACCGACCAGTCGCCCGGACCCATCAATAAACTTCCCTCCCTGTCCTCTCCAAGAAAAGAATATAAGCTCTGCTTAAGCTCTTTCAGGGCTCTCTGCTCTATCCAAGTGAGGTCTGAGCCCCAGCATGCTGTACTCCCTATTAACCCTATACTATTGCATGAGACAGTCTCTTGGTGGTCTCTTCCTCCAATGCTTGCCAGAACTTCACATCTGAAACCCCCAGCAAGATCCATCAGTGGTGTACGAAAGACTCCCAACGAGCTCCTATCAGGATAAGTAAGGTACCACTTTCGTGTTTCAGGTTTCAGGTTAGGGCTTTGCAAAATGGCTATCGGTGATGAGCGTGAGCTCTCTCAGATGCTGGCTGACAGACGTGTCACCGAGCCACAGGTCACGTTCCTGGGGGATGCCCCCAGAGGATTCGGAAAATAGAGGAACAATAGTATCCTCGACTCAGTGATTTTTTTGTTTCGGATTCGGTTTTGCCAGCACATTAGGTTTTGCTGGCTAATCAGTCCTGGTCTCAGTATTGGACGTCCATTGCCTGTCTTTATTGTCTTGTCTTGTCTGTGTTGTGTGTCATTGCTTTCACTGTTTGTATATCTTTCATTATGGGACAGAGCACTTCAGTGCCTCTGTCCCTGACTCTTGTTCAGTGGACCAAAGTCCACTTAAGGGCTCAGAATCTTTCTGTTTCAGTAAAACGCCGGAACTGGCAGACTCTCCGTGCCTCAAAATGACCCACCTTTGGAGTCGGATGGCCCCTAAAGAAACTTTCTACTCCCCACTAATTCAAAAAGTCAGAAATATTGTCTTTCAACTGGGGCCACATAGCCATCCAGATCAAAAGCCATATATCTTAACTTTGCAGAACCTCTGCAAATCTCCTCCTCCATTTGTGAAGCCTTTCCTTTTCCCTGCCCCCGCTCCTCCACCTTCCCCCATGATTCTATCTCTCAAACCCTCTGCTCCTCCTACTCCACCCTTTGTTCTTCCTAAGTCTCAAGACTCAACTAGACTCTCCGCACATTCCTTATCCCCTACCCTCTTCCCCCAACACCCAACACCCTCTAAGTGATTCCCTTGCTGCTGACTCAGCCTCTCCACCATTGGAGGAAGCTAGGCCGGCCCAGCGCCCTCCAGATTACTACCCGGCAGCACACAAAGCCACTCCTTCCCTGGACAAAGCTGGCCCCGGTAAAAGAACTCAAAGAACTTGCCGGCGTTGTCACACCTGCCTACTTGGGATGACTGCCAACAACTCCTACAGACTCTCTTCATGACAGAGGAACAAGAGAAAAACCTTCTGGAAGCTAAAAAAAAATATCCTCGGACAAGATGGGTGACCGACACCTCTTCCCACATCATCAAAGCCGGCTTCCCATTGAACCAACTGAACTGGGACACCAACACGTTTGAAGGTAGGTAGCATCCGTCCACTTATTGCCGGGCTCTAATAGCGGGTCTCCAAGCAGCCGCTAAGGTGACCAACTAATTGGGCCAAGGTTAGAGAGATTATTCAAGGGCCTGATAAATCTCCCTCTATGTTTCTAGAGAGATTTATGGAGGCATATAGGAGATATACTCCTTTCGATCCTCAGGTAGAGGATCAAAAGCCATCTGTCATGATGGCCTTCATTGGGCAAGCTGCCCTGGATATTAAAAGAGAGTTACAATGCGTAGATGGATTACAAGATATGGCTTTGAGAGATTTAGTCAGAGAAGCCTAAAAAAGTAAACTATAAGAGATAAACTGAGGAAGAGAAGGAACAAAGGAGGAAGAAAGAAAGGGAACAAAGAGAGGATGCGAGAAGCAAAAGATAGACTAATGCATTGACTAAGGTCCTGGTCACAACAAAAAATAGGACAGAAATTAAGAAACAGGGATACAGGAAGGGATACCTGGGCACACGCCAAAAGAAACCCCTGGCCTCAGACCAATATGCCTACTCAAAAGAAAAAGGACACTGGGCCAAAAAGAGCCCGAGAATGAGACAGCCACACCAGCCAGACATTCTGACTCTGGAGGATGACTAAGAAAGTCGGGGCTCAGATCCTCTTCCCGAGCTCAGGGTAACTTTTGAAGTGGAGGGTACCCCAGTACACTTTGAAGTGGATACAGGGGCAGTATACTCAGCCCTTAAAGCCCCATTGGGCCCTCCATCAAATAAAAGGTCTCTATTTCAAGGGGCTAATGGCATTAAATATCGGGCATAGACAACTAAGAGGAACATGGACCTGGGGAAAGGAAAAATCTATCACTCCTTCCTAGTAATCCCAAGATGCCCGGCCCTATTAATGGGCCGAGATCTGCTCACCAAGCTCCGGGCCAGAATAACTTTTATCCCTGAAGGCCCCAAAGTGAAAATTATAAATCCTTCAGTAAAAACTCCTATAGTCACAGCTTTAACTGTCAGAAGATGAATATCAACTCTTCACACCACACAAGACTGATCAAACAGGCACGTTACCCCAGAATTGGATAACATATTACCCAGATGCCTGGACAAAAACTGATGGCTTAGGCCTGCCCATTAAAAAACCTCCAATAACAGTGGAGTTAAAAACCTCAGCCTCTCCAATCAATGTCAAAAAATATACTCTGGGCAAAAATCTAAAGATGGGATAAGGCCCCATATTCAGAAATACCTGATCTTAGGGGTCCTAAGGCCCTGTTAATCAGCCTGCAACACTCCCCTGCTACCATTAAAAAATGCCAGGAACCGGGGACTATCACCCTGTTAAAGACCTACGAGAGATCAACAACAGAGTGCAGGACATTCACCGCATGGTACCTAATCTGTGCAATCTGCCTAGCACTCTGAACCCTGAGCAGAAATGGTATACTGTTCTGTACTTAAAAGATGCTTTATTTTGCTTGCCTCTGCATAAAGATAGTCAGTTGCTGTTTGTTTTCGAGTGGGTAGACCCAGAAACCGGAACGTCTGGTCAACTAACTTGGACTAGACTCGAACAGGGGTTCAAAAACTCCCCCACTCTCTTTGATGAAGCTCTCCACAGAGATCTCAACAACTTCAGAACTATACACCCTGCTTCAACATGTGGATGGCCTGCTACTGGCAGCCAACACTAAGGAAAACTGTGAATCTGGGACCCAAGCACTATTATCTGAGCTTGCTAAACTGGCGTGTAGAGCTTCTGCCAAAAAGGCCCAAATTTGCCAGCATGAAGTAATCTTCCTGGGCTATTCACTTAGGGGCGGTAAAGGATGGCTCACTGAGCAAAGAAAACAAACTGTTGTGCAGATACCACACAGATCTAACAGCAGACAACTCAGAGAGTTTCTTGGGACTGCTGGCTTTTGCAGGTTATGGATACCTGGGTTTGCATCATTAGCTGCTCCTTTATACCCGGTGCTAAAGGGAGATGCCCATTTCCAATGAACCCCTGAGAACCAGGAAGCTTTTGATAACACCTAAAGACTCTGACACTGAACCCTCAACTTCACTGAGCTTAGCCTGCAATTTCAGAAAGCCCTACACTAAGTTAAAATGTATATCAACTCACTCACCTTGGTTCAAAGAAATTGCAGGCATTCCTGAAGGATCAAGAACAGAGTTTTCCACTAACCGATTCAAAGAGAAAGGGAAGAACTGAATGGGTAACAAAAGCCTGTCGGGTCTGTCAATTGGTTAATGCTTACACTTCCAAGCTTCTTGCAGGAAAGCACCTATGAGGAACCAGACCAGGACAATTCTGGGAATTGGGAAGTTGACTTTACTGAAATTAAGCCAGCAATGTATGGACTTAAATATCTCCTAGTCTTTGTAGATACATTTTCAGGATGGATTGAAGCATCCCCAACAAAAAAAAAAAAAAAAGAAAAAAAAGAAAAGAAAAGAAAAGAAAAAAGAAAGAAAAGAAAAGAAAAGAAAAAAAAAACCGGCCCAAATGGTGGTCAAAAAGATCCTGAAAGATATTTTTCCAAGATTCTGCCTGCCTAAGGTAATATGGGTCTGATAATGGGCCGGCGTTCATGGCCCAGGTAAGACAGGGGTTAGCCAGAATTCTAGGGGTTTATTGGAAGTTACATTGTGCTTATAGAACCCAGAGCTCAGGACAGGTAAAAAAATAAAAAGAACCATTAAAGTGACCTTAACGAAATTAAGCTTAGAAACTGGCATAAAAGATTGGACTATGCTCCTGCCTTCTGCACTGTTTCATGCAAGAAATACTCCCTCTGTTTCTTTGTCTAACCTCACCCCCTATGAAATTCTCTATGGTGCCCCTGCTCCAGTAAGGGACCTAACCCCAACTCTAAGACCTAACGATCCCTTCCACACCCCCTTGCCTGACAGACTTAAAGCTCTTGAAAGAACTCAGCGGTACTTGTTGAAACATCTGGCCCCTTCCTACCAACCAGGGTATGATGGGACTCCACATCAATATCAAGTAAGAGACCTCATCTACTAAGGACAACATCAGGTGTCATTCCTGAAACCCCGGTGTAAAGGACCATACCAGGTGCTACTTATAACACCTACAGTGGTAAAGGTAGACGGAATCACTTCCTGGATCAATGCCTCTCATCTCAAGCCTGCGCCATGTCCCCACTCTGGCTGGAAGCTGGAAAAGACTGGTAACCCTTTCAAACTGTGTGTTCGCCATGTGGATAAGGCTATAGACTCTCCCCTGGGCCACCAGTATTCCTAAGCATCATCAGCCCGTTCAGCAGCGATGGCTGATCAAAAATCCTACTAGACAACAAGTATGGTCTACCTCGAATACAGCCCACTGAGGGACCTGGTGGCCATCCCTCCACCCAGACATTTGTCAGCTACCTATAGGTCTTTCATATTGGGATAGCCCTGATGAACAGGATTCTACTAAAATTCCATTAAATCACTTTTGTACCATAGGTAATGGAAACCAACATTATGGATGTAGGGACACGTGAGCCAGATGCAGTTTGGCTAGCCTAGATTACTATGTTTGCCCGGCGGACTATCAAATCCACAAACAGCCATGGCTGTGTGGGGAAAAGCCGACTTCTTCTGTAAGTCATGGCGATCTGAGCATACAGGGGCTGCCTGCTGGAACCCAAACTCCTCATCAAATTCAGTACACAGCATTGGCCATATTACCAATTAGACAACCAAAATCCATGTCCCCCAGAGGGGTCTCTAGATCCTCAAATTCTGCATGGACTTTTTAACTTCGGCAAGTGCTCAAAAGGGTTGAAGGAAATTCCCCTATGTGCAGGCCTTTTTCCTCCTTTGCTCACATCCTGTACTATGCTTCTCTAATAGATCCTCACCCTCAGATTTCTGCTCCAGACTCTCTGCTGTCACTTTCACCTCAGGAATTTGATTTCTCCCCTCCAATTACTAGATCAAAAACCCAAACCTCTACCCTTTCTCAGACCATTGCCCCCTTGCTGAGGTGGCAGGTACTTAGGTACCCCTAAAACCAGACACTCCTCTATTCTTCTGTCAGTGCCCACAATGGGTCCCAACAGGTCCTCTTACCTGCTAACCCAAAGCTCAAACCAGCTGAGAAGAGCCCTCAGACCCCTATCCAAGATGTAATAAAAATTACCTTTAAAGTTGCATTGTCAACACTGAATTCAGGTTACTAAGAATTTAAAATCCCTCACAGGCTTTTTGAGATACTCACTCCCATCTTCCCCTCTGCTCTACTTGCTCTACTGCTAAAGTTTTTTTTACTAGCAAAATCCCAAACCCCTTTCCCAATAGTCTTTTAATCTCTCCTTCCTGATTCTCAGATCCATGGAGCTGCTCTCACCCCCTGCCTTCCACTCTTCCCCCTCTGTACCAAGACCACAGAAAATTCTTAAGTGACCTTCTCCAGAAGTCTTCACCATGACTGACTTTAGGACTTTCAGCAAAATAATCCCTATGAAAGAGTTCAATGTAGATAAACTTCCTCTTTTCTTGTTGCCCTGTTCTAGTTGCCACTGGCTTGAAAAATCAGCACTCCTAAGCTAGACACCCCTTACTAGTTTTTCACAAAATATGTGAACAAGGCCTCTGGCCTTGAGCTGGAGCTTCACAGAGATTGCTACATTTCTAAGATAAAGAAGTTACCAACTGGGCTCCATTTTAACAGCTGGCAGGGAGAAAAAAAAAAGAGAAGACGAAAGCTCTCCCCTCCCAGGTGTCATTAAAAAGTTAACTTGCCAAAATAGAAGAAATAAAACAGAAACAAAAACTGCTTTTTGTGAACTTCTGCAGACTGTGATATTCTGAGCCCATTCCCTTACATGTTGGCTACAAAATTCTGAAACAACCTAAACTTGGGGTTCAGAGGATTAATTGATTACAACAGAAGCAATGCTCTCTACATCCTTTTGCAACCAAATAGGACTGCTTCCCTAGCTTCGGTGCTATCTTAGGTGCCTTTCCTTGTCTGTTCCTTCAACAGTATAATTCTATATACTTAATTATTGTTTATGTGTTCATAAAATGGTCAATAGATGTGATTAGTTATGTAATGGTGCAGATGTTTCCCAGAGTGCTCTATCATGACACAGGTTCATTTAAAGTTCAAATAGGGGGGGCATAAAACCCGGTTCCGCTGGGAACCTGTATCCCTCACTTTAGCCATCCTACTTGGAATAAGAGTTGCTGCAGGTGTGGGCACAGGAACCACTGACCTAGTCCATGGGACACAACAAATGACTCAATGAGAAGCAGCAATAGACCAAAGCTTAAAGATATTAAAAACCTCAATCCCAGCTTTACAGGAATCTTTAACCTCTCTCTCCGAAGTAGTTTCACAGAATAGGCGACGGTTGGACCTCCTCTTCATGAGAGAGGGGGCCTTTGTGCTGCAATGAGGGAAGAATTTTTTTTTTATGCTGACAATACTGGAGTTGTAAAAGAATCTATGAGTAAATTAAGTAAACGCCTTGAATAGCGTCAACGAGAGACAGAGGCCCAAAAAGCGTGGTTTGAGTCTTGGTTCACACAGTCCCTTGGGTTAACTACGCTTTTATCTGCCTTGGCCAGTCCATTAATAATCCTCATATTATTGCTAACTGTGGGGCCCTGTTTGCTCAACCGGGTAGTTTCCTTTCTCCAAGCTCAAATTGGACAAGTTAAACTTATGGTAATCAGACAACAATATAACTCACTAGCAGACATAAAATGTGACACCCCCCAATGATCACTTTTTTGATTAAAAGTAACCAGAACAAGAAGTGGGAAATGAAAGGTTTATTAAATAGGTACTTGTCACTTCCTGTTTTTCTGTATGCTTAACAAAACACTGTTGAAATCTTGAGAACTGTTTGCTAATCTTGTTCCCAGAATGTGTTGTCCCCAACTGCCAAACTGCAGAATGTACTCCCTCACACATTTGCAAGCAAACCGCCCACTCACCCTGACCCATCAATAAACTTCACACCCTGCCTTCTCCAAAGAAAGTACATAAGCTCTGCTTAAGCTATTCTCAGGGCTCTCTGCTAAATTCAAGTGAGCTCTGAGCTGCAGCATGCTGGACCCCCAATTCACACTTTGCTGTTGCATGAGACAGTCTCTTGGTACTCTCTTCCTAAAATGCTCACTCGACCATTCCATTGGTACAATCATTAGTGTGAACTTTGCTTTTTGTGTCCAGAATATTACTGTGATAAAATGTATATGTAGGTCAGGTGACATGAGTATTTCTTCCACCATTTCTGGGAGGAATATTTTCAAGACCTAATAATTAGTATTGGGGTTATAAAGACGTGTACCCTGTGTCTATGGATATAGAGATAATGCATGAATAGACAATACTATGTTTAAATAATATAACAGGTTCCACTTTAAATAATGTATTGAATTGATATCTGAAAATATATAAGAAATCATTTATTGATATACAATCATTCATTCCAACCAGTTATACATCTAATGGTAATATTACGGTTATGGTTCATTATCTAGGGTGTGTGAGATTTCCTTCAAAAGTAATTATGAAAATCAAAAATAATGTGTTTGGAAAGAATTCTCATGAAAAGACCAGTCAAGAAACATGGAGAAATATATGTGTTCTGAAGTAGAAAGTGATTGAAAGTGAAACAAATGCCAATAAAATTGCAAACTTATGGATGAAATATATATCCAATGATGTGCATGAACTAAAGAAATAGTAATGTACAAGTGTTGAAAAAAATGAACTTCAAAATACACATCATGTCCCATAGGAGTCTACTTGCATTGATGTTAAACTGAGTCAGTTACTGTAGAAATATTAGGATTTGTATACACCATTCACTTAAGTTAGTTTTCAGTGTTGGAAACAAATAGGTATTCCAGGTGGATGAATATTTCTGAAAATAATCTTGTGAAAAGATTATTATAAATCCACATACATGAATATGAATGAATTTAGGAAATGTATAATAAGACACATATATTTCATATTTTGAAAAATCTATAGAGTATATATATATATACATATATATATATATATATATATATATATATATATATATATATATATATATATATATAAACACACACAGATATTAAAAATTAGCACTATATGCCAATTGAAATTCACCATGAAATATATATTATCCACAGATCAAAAATATTTATTTTACTGAACATGGATTTATATATAATGTTGTTCAGCTAGGAAGCTCACCCATAGGGTGAATGTTCAGTTCCAACAGCGTTTAGGAGGAGTGATCTCTTCTCACAATTTGTATCTGCCTATTCAGGTACCACACAATAGTGTACATGTGGTACCAGGTAGGATTATACATGTGCTTATAAAAATACATGTGCTGAATACGCTACAGCGAAAGGGAGACAGGAATTCATATATTTGTTAACTTTAAAAACACATTGAGAACTATTTCAACAAAAAAATGAGTAGATTTATAACTCCTACTCTATATAATGCAAAAGGCAAGTCCAACTATACACTGTGCCTTTTCTGTACTGCTTGTATTTCAATTCTGTTTGGGTTATTTTTCTCCATCATATTAGGATTAGTAGACAGAGTTTAGTAGGGTATGGGGTAGTGTCAGTGTTTCAGTATTTCAAATGGAAAATTGGAAAATGAATCCAATGTGTATGCAAATATGTGCTACACAAAAATCCACCCACTCTCATCCAGAACAATTACTTGACATTACCTTCGCCCCAATTAAGACACAATTAGAGGAGAAGAGTTATAAAATTTGTGAATACATATCTGGAATGGAAATTGCTCAGGAGTTCACAACTTTGGAGGTGCAAGAGGAGTTTCCAAAAGTAAGGGACAGGATAAAACTCCACAATCATGGAGCTCTGTTGGCCTAAAGACTTCTTGAGAAACTTCCTCTGAGGTTGGGCACTTGAAATATATGTTGTTGTCAGGAGCTTTGTCTTCCTTTGTAGTGAGACCATCAAAGCTGGGTCTGCATATATGTGACCTGGAGGACATGGTCTCTTATATTCCAATGAACATTAGGCAGCAGTGCTGAATTCTCTCTTTATAGATATCTGTGGCCACTGGGGGTTAAGTGTCTCTCCGTGTGGACTGTGAAGCTATTTGGTCATCCTCCACTTTTTGTGGTGTTTCTTGCTGCTGCATTGGGAGTTTGGTATTTGCTTCTCGAAAAACAAAAAGTTCAACTGGGACACAGTGCTGGAGGGAGTTCTGTCATGTGTCGTGTGTCAGGGTCTGCAGGAGAATGCACCAAATAGGCTTCTATCACACATAGGTTGCCCCCTTGACCATAGCAACCTGATTCTGAACATTGCCCTGAAAGTTCTCCTTATAACAAGATGCCTTTACATACAAGGTTCTGCTGGCTGCACCATGTCAGTCGCAACCCATTTGGAAGTAAATGGCAGATCCACATGGCCCCACCACAGATGTTTTATCACACACATGCACAACACTGTTCTATGACCACTAATCAGGAGGCTCCAACGTACTGACATCTCTGTTCTACACCATTATCATGAAACCCAGTCAATCAAGGCACTGTCTTGTACACTCGAATTAGCAACAGGACATCGAAGGTTCTCCAGTGCCACCTGGTCAAGGGAATTTCAAGAATGTCATGGTATTTATGTAGCCATTTTTCAAGGATGAAGTTGGAGGCACTGTGGGTTTCCATTCATTCAGGAACCATTAAAGGTTGAGGAAGATCATTTCAATGAAAGCTCTGGAGAAATTTCACAGGCAAGGCTTCCCAAAGAGTGGGCAAAAGGTTACATGAAGCCAGGCACATAGAGGTCTACAATGTGAGGTGCATGTGTGTTTTGACTCTCAACTATGGATTCCAAGGCTTTCAGAATAAAATCATATGGTATCATGGCTGAGATTCCCTGTGCTCTGTGGAAAGCCGCCCTTGGTCTAGATCTCAGTTTCCAAGGGCGACTCTCATGCGTGGCCTCCAAAACTGCCAACACAAATCATGGCAATTCTTCTCTGAGGTCAGTTCCACAACGCAGTCTCAAAGGGGAATCACATCAGATTTTAAACCCCGATGGACCCAGTCATCTTTTCCAACCACCACACTAATGACCACAATTAAAACCAAAACACTTCCACATAGCCCTCATATTCTTCCATATAGATACTAATCATAACCACTGGCTGGAGGTTTCCATGAGGGGCACATCCAAAGACAGTGTCCAAAATACGTTCTCTTGCCCCTCATTTGCCTAAAGTCATTGTGGCCGGGACACCTTTCCTGTGAACCAGGAGTGATCAAATAGGCCTGCTCTTAATACTGCTCTGATTCTCCAATTTGAGGCCTACTGACAGTCAGGTATAGATTCTTTATGTGATTTGGAGTCATGAGGAAACCCAAGCACCTCTGCAGGGCTTTGAAGTACTAATTTTACCCAAAGGATTCCTATTCTCACTTGATGGATGTCAGGAAACTAATAGAGAAAGGCAAGAAGCTTCATCCACCATAACTGATCTTTTTGCCATTTTGGTTTTGGATGCACACATGGCATCTTTTTTAGATCCATCTGGTTTTGAGAATCTAAGCCACAACCTGACACAGGGCCAAGATACTGATTCAGACACATCCATTTCCAAAGCAATTAAGGAAAGAGCCACAGGTGATGCCCATTCATTTCCATTTGAAAACTATTTTCTTCAGGCTTCACAAAGTGTGACCTGAGGCAAAGACCTTTCTGACATTCAGGGCAACAGAAAAATAGGTAAGTAAAAGGCCCAAAGCAGGGTTTCTCCACTGAGACTTTTCTATTCACACTGATATTTGAGTTTTCTGAGATGATCACATTTCCTTCAGCTATTCAGTACATGGCCATTTCACAGAGCTTGGAGGTGGTACATATCTTGGACACAAAACCATGAGCCTATTCTGGAGAGTTGAGAGAATTCAGGAAGAAAACTGAAACTTAGGAATATAATAGGTGTTGCACATCAATAAGGCTGCCCACTCTCTATTCATACATTGGGCAGGATGAATGCTGGTAGCTTTCTACTAGACACAACACATCCATTGATGCATTATATTTTCTATTGTCTACAACCACTGACACAGTAAGATACACAGACATAGAAACACTCGCCTTGCCAAACGACATACAAGAAACAGTCTACCCCAAAACAAACAAACCGACTTTCCTACCTATTCTCAGAACATGAGACAAAACCACATACTCACACCCACACTCAAAAAGGCACCTCCTTCCCCCAAGTAGGTCTCTGACTATATGGAGTGTCCTCTGACTGGTGAGCCATACTTCGTTCCCCCGAAATGGCCTGTACGGTCTCAGATCTTGTCTCCTTTTTCAACTCAGTGAAGTTGCCAGCAGCCAGTGGTGAGCAACTACCTACTTTCCCAGGAAAGGACCCTCTTCATAGATATTCTGTCATTTGACCATCCTCACATCAGTAGGTACCAAGAAAGACTGACTATGTCCATGGTAAATACAAACAATTGAGCCCACTGGGACGGGGACTGGGACTGGCTCTGGGTGCCTGGCTTCCTGGATACCAAGTTCAGAGAGTTCCATCAACAAGGAAGTTAAGTAGGTCAATTCTTTCAGGAACTGAGTGAGGTCACTGCCGTGACAACCACTTTGTCCTAACAATTGCTTCAGTTGCTTCCAAGTGTCCCATGAGATGGAGGCTGCCCCTACTTACTGTGACACTTTCACAAGTTAGAATGGTATGTAAACCATAGGCACCCAGGAACAGCTCTCCACACAGGCCTGGTTTGGTCCATCTTCTCTACATTAAGAAGAGAGAGGCTGATTCAGACACATCCCTTCATTCTGACCAGGGTTTTTGCATTGGAAGATGACTTTTGCTCTCTTAGTTCCTCAATAGCTGCCTACATCTTATCCAGGGATCATTTCTGCATGGACATTTTAGGTTCTCAGCAGGTGGAAGATCCCCTACATTCCTGTATTGTAAGACGAACTCTGTACCTGCTCTTCTGTAAAGTGAGATTGAGAAAAGAGTGTATGGTTACGGTTAATAACAGGTTCTATTTGGGTTCGGAATCATTGTGCAAGATGATTAATGGTATTGGGAACCTGCAATATTTTCAAGAATATACAGGGGAAATATAAGTTTGAAAACAGAAATCCAGGTAAGATTTGAAGCCCAGAAAGGCATTAGGCCTTTGAGTGGGATACTTAGCTTTGAATTATATTCTGCACAGATGTCTCAGATGAATCGATATACAATTGCCTTGTACCTTGGAGGATTGAATGTCAAAGAGAACATCCAGTCAAAAAGTGATAGTCGGTACGATTAAGACGAAAGTCGGTAGGTTTAGAAAGAAGAGTGAGTATAAGAGTGGGACCAAAAGTTCTTTAGCAATAGGCTTTCGGGTAGACAGTGAATGTAAATGTCAGCACATGTGAAGAGTCAGTCACAATAATGAACTGGGATAATATGTAGGGAAGCAGAAATCAATAGAGACATTAGGAAATCAGGCAAAGTATAAATTGTGTGGTAGGATTAGACATTTTCAACAGGATTGAGGTTGAATATATAATCTTAGGAAGAAACAAATATGTATTCACCAATAGTATTGACATTAGAGAGCATTAGGCAACCTGGACATGGATGTTTTTAGTAACGCATGCTCACTTTCACTTAGGCTTTGGTACAATCATAAGTGTGACATTTTCATAATGTGTCCAGAATATTACTGTGATAAAATGTATATGTAGATCAGGTGACATGAGTATTTCTGACAACATTTCTGGGAGCTACATTTTTAAGATGAATAAATTAGTATTGGGGATACAAATAGATGTACCCTGTGTCTATAAATATAGAAATAATGCATGAATAGACCATACTGTGAATAAATAATAAAAGTGGTTCAAACTTTAAATAATTGATTGAATTGATATCAGAAAATATACAGGGAATCTTATATTGATATACAATCATTCATTCCAATCAGTTACACATACAATGGTAAAATTAGGGTTATGGTATATCATGAAGAATGTGTGAGTTTTGCTTCAAAATGATTATGAAAACCAAAATGAATATGTTTGGAAATAAGTGTCATGAAAAGACCATTCAGGAAACTAGGAGTAATACATGTGTTCTGAAGCAGGAAATGATTGAAAATGAATCAAATGCATATAAATTTGTGAACTTGTGGATGAAATATATATCCTATGATGTGAATAAACTGAAGAAATTGTAATGTACCAGTGTTGAACAAAATGAACTTCAAAATACACATCATGTCCGATAGATTTCTACTTGCATTGATGTTAAACTGTGTCAGTCACTGTAGAAATATTAGGATTGTATGCACCATTCACTTAAGTTAGTTTTCAGTACTAGAAAACAAATATGTATTTCAGGTGGATGAATATTTCTGAGAATAATCTTGTGAAAAGTTGATTATAAATCCACATACATGAACATAAATGAATTTAGGGAGTGTATATAAGACACATATATTTCATATTTTGAAAAATCTGAAGAGTGTATATATATACAAAACACACACACAGACAATAAAAAGTAGCAATATATATGCCAAACAAAATTCATCATGAAATATATATCATCCATAGATGCAAAAATATTTATGTTACTGAACATGGATTTATGTAAAATGTTGTTCTACTAGGAAGCTCACCCATAGATTGAATTTTGAGTTCCAACAGCGTTTATGGGGAGTGATCTCTTCTCACAATTTGTATCTGCCAAGTCAGCCTCCTCACAAGAATGTACGTGTGATTCCAAGTAGGATTCTATATGTGCAGATAAAAATACATGTGTTGAATAGGCTACAGAGAAATGGAGACAGGAATTCACATATTTGTTAACTTTAAAAACACACGGAGAACGATTTCAATTAAAAATTAACTAGATTTATAACACCTACCCTATATCATGCAAAAGGCAAGTCCAAATATACACCATGCCTCCTCTGAACTGCTTGTATTTCTATTCTGTTTGGGTTATTTTTCTCCATCATATTAGGATTAGTAGTCAGAGTGTAGTAGGGTATGGGTTAGTGTCAGTTGTCCTGGCCGGCCGCACACATCAATGTGGGCAAGGAACCTAGTTGGGGAGGAATGAAGGGACAAGAGACACGAGAGATTACAGCAAGACTGGAGTTCTGATCATGCTGCAAACTTTTATTGTTCTCACATGGGAATTTATATGTTGTGGATGGGAAAGCTCTCTTATCGGCAGTTGCTGGATGTCTTCAGAAAGTTTGATAACCTCAGGATGTTGCAGGAAGACAGATGGCCGCATGATGTCTCAGGGAGATAGATGGCTGCGGCATGTCTCCCAGGCAGGATATCTCCCAGGGGGCTGTTTCTTTTCAGTGTCAGGCTATTCTTTGAAGGAGAACTTCCTTCTAGCCCCTGACCTCTCTTTCTTATATAAAATATTTGACCATAACTTACCGGCCAATGTTTTAGGGGGTGATAGAGGCTCTGTTTCTCTAGCAGGCCTTAGAATATCTCCTGATTCGAGAGAGCATGTTTACTAGGAGATTTCGTGGTGGCCTTGGCATGTTTTGGGAGGAGACGGCTTTGAGGGGGAAGCAGGCTGACCACCATGCACCAGAGCGTGTCACTAAGAGGTCTTCTGTTTTGGGATCCGTGGATACATCCTCCTGCAGTCCATCCTGCACCCTCCGTTATTATGGCCTAACGTCCTCACTCCATGGGTGCATCCTCCCCCAAGTGGAGGGGCCCATGGAGGACGAACCCTTATGGCAATGGCAGAAGATGGTTGGTCAGAGCTGTTACTTATAGTTTAATGTAAGAAAGAGAGATCTGTGGGGATGTAAACTTAAAAAATAAGCCTGTGAGAAGGGTAGAACATCCTTTTAAATGTTGGCAGCATGGTCTTCCATCTCCAGGCGATGATAGTGGACCTGTATGGGCTTAGAGGCCAAAATATTAATCTGTTCTATAATAAATTGTACAAGCCTGTTTATAATGCAGGGTCCTATGGACACCATTAAAAGTAAACCCAACAAAGGGCCTAATAGGGGAAGAAGGTAGGGTAGAAATCCATTAAACCCAGTCCAGAGGGGATTTTCAAAAAGTTCCCTTCATCTCTTTTCTAGATCTTCTTGAAGCTGCTTAATTTTAGTGCGTACCATGGCTGATTTATTGGCATTAAAGCAGCATCGTTCCCCTAAGGCCAAGCAAATACCTCCCTGGTTAGCTGTCAGTAAATCTAAGCCTTCTCTGTTTTGAAGGAACACTTCTGCCAGGGAGTCTACTAGGTCCTGCAAATCTTTAATGGTTCCTGATAGAGTTTTTACATCATTTATAAGTTGTTGAGACAGGCGACGCTAAGAGTGTATAGCCATGCCTAAGCTAGCTGTACCTGTGGCCACAGTAGCTGTTATTCCAAGGCTGGCAACGAGTGGTAAGGCCTGTATTGCCCGCCTGTGTCTTTTGACTGAGGTGTCTAGACTAGGAATGCATTGAGTTTCGTCTCCTGGGACAATAGTTATATCAGGGAGTAATAAGGCAAGAACACAGCCAACGGTCCAATTCGATGGAAGCGTCGGGAAGGCCGAGTTTCCTCCACACATAAAAACTGTGCCATTGGAGGGACAAAGAGATGGGGTGGATGAGGAATAGTTTTGTACTGTTGAGCAATTTCCAAAGGAAGTAACTCCAACATCAATATCATAGGTATTATTTTGCATCGCGCCTAAAAGACATATTGTAAAAGTGCCTATAGACTGTACTTTTAAATGAAATCTGGGTTGGCATGTATTATCATCGTCTATGATAGAATTAATAGGAACTGCCATAGGCATGATTGCCCCTGTTGTCATGGAGAGCCAGCAATCACCAGCAAAGTTGGGGTTGGAATTATTAAGCAAGGAGAAGGTAGTTTCCAAAATATCTAATGTATTGTTATCTAAACCTGGGAGCTGGCATTTTGGCTATATTAAGTGATGATATGTGAGCTCAGGGATTTGGGGTTTCAAAAGTTTGATTATCTGAGGATGCTTGACAGCATAAGGGAATCCTCCACCATCAGTGACCCCTGTAGGTGCCTTAATGGGGCAGCAGGAGGGTTTACCAACAGGGCCTTGGCACCCAGCTGACTGTAGCTTGGTGTATTTGCCTTCTCCTCCCCGGTCAAAAAGAACGGGGGTATAATGAATAGTGGTCCCTCCTGCTGCATGAGTTTTAGTTAGGGAGGCTTCAAAAAATTGTTCTCCCTGCTTGTTAACACAAATTGAGGCCGACGCATAACAAGTGGCATGCATCGCTTGGGTATGCATTCAGGTTGCAGAACAATTTTGGAGAGCTTTACTTGTACTAGGGGGAATAATCTTTGGCTTGTTAACACATACCAATTTAGGCTGATGAACTTCTCTGAGTTTATGGTCAACCTCGGCCCGGAGGTAAGCCACCTTAGTCACGCAGTCAGCAGTCTGGGTCAAACTAGTGGGAGCCTGAGTCCAAGATCCTCCCTTGCGTTCACAGGGAGGGCCAAAAAGGTACTCCATGATGTTGGAAGGTGGAGGGCCAAAGCCTCCGTGTACAATCCTGTTCAGCAGAAGTGCCTTAAGTAGAATCCTCACACAGATTGTTGGCTGCATCTGAAAAAGAGGAAAACTTGTCCTCAGGGGGAGGGCCTCCATCCCCGTGTTGAGGTAAGCCATTAACCTGTTTAACCAGGCGTTCTGGTAACCATCTTGGGGCTGCTTGCTCTTCGTCCAAAACACAAGCTGAGCCTCGTCCACAGATGAGGACAGGACCTGGGCGTTTCCATTTATTTGTAAGGGGATTGTGCCACATAACAGGTGGGCGAACAGAATTGGACGAGGATTGCCTGTGTCAGCCTGCAGCCGAATGGCCTTCATTGTCTAGGGAAAGAAAAACAAGGGCAAATAATGCATGATTAAGGCGATGCCTGTGAGTGGTAAATACAAGTGCAGAAGCATTAATGCGGGTTAGCCAAGTCTTTAGGTAAGGTGGGCACGTTCCACAATGCCTGAGGCTTGTATGGAATTCCAGTAGTATGCCAAATTTGCGAGGTAGCACAAAACTGTTTAAACTTGGCACTGGTATATGCAGGACAATTATCTTTTTTTAATATGTATTGGTTTACCCATTACAGAAAACGCTGAAACAAGATGAGAAAGGACATCTTTGATAGCCTCTCCAGAATATGGTGATGTGAAAATAAGGCCACTGAAGGTATCTACAGAAACGTGTACATATTTGGTTTTTCCAAATTCAGAAAAATGAGTAACATCCATTTGCCAAAACTGATTGGACAGTAATCTTCGGGGGTTAACTCCCAAGTGTTGAATGGGGAGGGAGACAGGGCAACCAGGGCATGCTTTTACTATTTCTCGTGCCTGTTGCCTGGTAATTTTACATAGTTATCGAAGGTTCTGGGAATTTAGATGGTGAAGATTGTGTAACTCCGTGGCCTTTTGAGTGCAGCCAACAAATATTGGAAAGATGAAACGAGTTGCTGCATCAGCTTTGGCATTACCTTGTGTTAGAGGGCTGGGAAGATCAGAGTGTGCCCTGCTGTGTCCTAAGAAAAATGGGTGTTGTCTGGCCTGAATTAGCTGCTGAAGCTGGTGAAACCGATGGGCGACATTGGAAGAAGCCTTAATGGTGGGTGAAATCTCAAGCAGGCGCACAGAATGAGCAATGTAGGCACTGTATGTATAAATATTAACAGGATTATCAAAAAATGTTTTAAAAACTTGTGTTATTGCAAACAATTCCACAAACTGTGCTGAATGATAGACAGTATCAAAGGTGTTAGGCTGGTTATTGACAACAAAGACTGCTCGGCCATTACTGGAACTGTCTGTAAAGACAGTAAGGGCTTGAGGAATGGGAGCCTTTTGAGTAATTTTGGCAAAAATAAATGGATGTAACTGGACAAAATGTAAAAGGGGGTCATTGGGTAGGTGGTTATCAATTGTTCCCAAAAAGCCTGATAAGGCAATATGCCATTCATCCTCCATCTGTAGTAAAAATTGGATTTGGTCTTTAGTATATGAAATTAAAATATTATCATGGTCTTTGCCAAAATGTTGTCGAGATAGCAAACGACTTTTAAAAATAATAGAAGCTACCTGAGCAAGAAAAACAGTAATAACCTTGGAGAATGTGGTGGGTAAATGAACCCAAAGCAAAGGCATCCTTTATTTCTAAAATGTGTATTTCGTTGCCAAAATATTCCTGTGGGTGTATGAGGAGTGTGTAAAATAACCAGAACCAGAGGAAGGTTATAAGAATGTTCTGTAAAAAACTGTTTGGCAATGGCTTCTGTGACTTGGTTTAATGCCTGTCATGCCTCGGGAGTAAGTTTTTGAGGGGAGGAGGGGTGGGAATCACCTCTCAAAATATCATTAAGGGACAAAAGTACACAAGGTGGTAATTTTAAATATGTTTTTAGCCATTGAATATTCCCCAGGAATTTTTGAAAATCATTAAGGTTGTGAAGATGGTCCACCCATAGTGGTATCTTAGGAATTTGGATCTGATTATCTTGAAGTTTAAGGCCCAAATAGGTATAACAGTCCTGTGTTTTAACCTTATTAGGAGCTATCTGTTGTCCCAAGGAAGTGAGGATTTTGTAAATGTCCAAGTAACAATTATTAAGGTCATGGTTATTAGGTGCAGCAATTAACAAATCATCCATATAATGTAAAATATAAATTTGTGGCCATAGCTCTCTCACAGGGTCTACTGCTTGAGCAACGTATTTTTGGCAAAGACTAGGGCTGTTGGCCATACCTTGGGGAAGAACCTTCCATTGAAATCTCTGCATAGAGCCCTGAAAATTAATGCGAGGGAGACTAAAGGCAAAATAGGGTCTATCCGCAGGATGTAAAGGAATGGTAAAAAAACAATCTTTTAACTCAATAATCATTTTACAATAGTTTTTGGGAATAGCCACTGGTGTGGGAATGCCTGGCTGTAGTGCTCTTATTGGGCACATAGCTTTATTAATGGCAAACAAATATTGTAAAAGGCACCACTTGCCTGATTTTTACTTGATAACAAAAATTGGAGTATTCGATGTTGAGGTTGAGGGCTCTACATGGCCGGCTGCCAGCTGTTCCTGCACTAACATGGAGGCAGCCTCCATATTTTCTTGGGTAAGTGGCCATTGATTCACCCACACAAGAGTCTGAGTTTCCCAAATAATTTTATCTCCATGGGGTACAGGAGAGTCAGAGACCGACACTAAAAATCCGAATACCCAAGTCCATATGTATTTGTTTTTTGTATGGGTTTTATTGGCTCAACCAGTCCTTGTCTCAGTCTCCCAAGGCCTGTACCAGGGACAAAATTTATATGTAGCATTTGATGAGTTACCATGGAATTGGGACTGGCATGAATAACTTCCATTTGACTCAAAATATCTTGGGCCCATAGGTTAACAGGGAGGTCAGGAACAACGAAAAGAGTGACAATTCCCTTATTACCCTCTTTATAAGTCCAGCTAAGAGCCGTAGAGCTGACCAGAGGATTTTTTGACTGTCCTATCCCTTTAAGGTCAGTCAAGGATGAGGTGAGGGTCCAAGCTGATGGCCAATAGTTTTGAGAAATAATTGTGTCATCAGCTCCAGTATCTAGAATTCCTTGGAATTCCTTTCCTTCAATAAGTAAGTAAATTGTGGGTCTTTTGTGAGAAACGGGTTGAACCAAATTTACATCAGAGCAGCCCAAGGAGGCAGTCCCCTGCGGTAGGTTTGGGCGGTGGAAGTGCCTCCTGGATTCAAGGGAAGGAGTATTAATTGTGCAAGACTTGTTCGTGCTGGGATGGCCACAACTCCATTAATAGCTGTGGCCAGTATTTTTTTTCTCCAGTGAAATCATTATTATTAATGCCATGGAAGACCTGAACACCATGTAAGTTAGTAGAGGCTCTCCCAAAAATAAGGGCACACATATGAGATTGAGGGGGACCCATAATTCCAGTGGGTATTATCTGGGGTCCTTGCATTGAGTCCAATATAGTATCGGTGGTGGCACAGAGGTCCAATCCTGCGCTGCCTGGAGTGGCTAGTTGGAGGGAGGCAATTGTGGAGAAGAATTTTGAGGTAGGTTGGGAGTTTGGGAGGGTTTGTCCTGGGGGATGTCGTGGCCCGGGGCTGGCCCCGCAGGGAGTTTCCCAAGAAGCAGGAAAAAATAGGCTGTCTGAGGGCATTTGTCTTAGATCTACACTCACTGGCCCAGTGATGACCTTTACCACATCTAGGGCAAAGGATAGCTTGGGGCGGTATAGCCCCAGTTGAAGGAGACGCTATTCCTAGGCTTTTTTTGCCTGTCGGACACTTGCGTGCAAAATGGCCAGGTTGTTTACAAGTAAAGCAAGTACGTGAGCCAGGATTGTGAAAGGTCTTGGTAAAGGTGGCACCTAGGGCAAGATCCATGGCATGGGCTGCACCTACCCCTGCATAGAGTCTAATAAAGTCAGAAAGTTTCCCTTTATCCTTATGTGGTTGAAGAACATCCTGACATGCCGGGTTGGCGTTTTCAAAGGCAAGATGTTTTACAAAAGCGCTTTTGCTTTCGCTTGGTCCAAGCAAGCATTCCACAGCTAGGTTAAGCCGGGGAACAAAGACGCTATAAGGCTCGTCGGGCCCTTGTCAAATTTTTGCCAGGGAAGTGGTAGCCAAGGCTTTTGAGGGAGGTGTCTCCAAGCATGTAAGCCAGCCATCTGAATCTGCATCAAAAGTCCAGCAGGGAAATGTGCCTGTTTAGTTTTATTGTCAAAAGGCTCATTGCCCACTAGCTTAACATAAGTTCTGGATTTAGAGAAGGCCTTAGTTAAAATTTTTTGAGCAGTTTCCTGACAGTGCTCTTTGAAATCTGCATTCCATAACAGGAAGTCTCTGGCACTGAGGGTAGCTTGGTCTAAAAATTTCCAATCATTGGGAGTAAGTCATTGTGTGCTGTGGCTTTCTAATAAAGCCAACGTGTAGGGTGCAATGGGGCCATAGTGAGCACAAGCCTTTTTAAGTTTTTCAGGAAAATCCAGGCTTAATTTTTTGTAGACTCTGGGTTCCTGCCTGCCTAGGGCTGAACTCCTCATCCTCTGAGTCCTGATCTCCTTAATCCATTTCCCCTCTTTCTCCTCTTTATCCTCGTCTAATTCTTTGACCTCAGCCTGTGCAGGCTTATCTATCAGACTGGTGGTGACTGGGAAGGCGAGCACAGGTCAATGGAGTGGCTTCGCCTTTGTATTAGACCACTGTAGGCCAGTTGCTTTGACTCCATACCTAAGGCTAATGAAGAGAGCTCAGAGTGAAGGGATCTTAATTCTTTTAAAGGTTGGATCTGTTCCTGTGTATGTTGAAAGGATGCTCACAAAGGAGCCAGTTTAGGCAAGGGAAGTGGGGAGAAAATATCGGGGGGGGGGGCATTTGTTCCCTGAAGGGCCAGAGCACAAAAGGCAGGAGGGATATAGGAGGGAGGTGGATGTGTAAGTCCTATAAGCTGTGGCAGGGTCTTGAGAGGTGGAGGGTCTTCTGAATGGTAGCGAGCTGCTTCCTTCTCCAAGGTAGCCTCCTCTACAGGGGTCAATGAGTCTCCGGTATTTAAAAGTGGATAAAGGCAGTTGGTAATCATTGGAGCCTTATTCATTAGGGTGGTATTTTGAGGGGGACCAGGAAGGTTCCCACGGTCCTGGGGAGCCTGTGAAGGGTCTATGTCTATACTAACTGATGGGCATGCCGAGGGGATATGAGAAGTATTTGCATAGTCTCTTTCCCAATCTTGACAACTTTTAAGGTACCATTGTCAAAGGGTGAACTTTTAAGAATTCTATTAATTAAGTTCCAGTAAGAAAAGGTGGGAACAGGCACTTTTTCTGGGCCAAAGGATTCATAATAATCTTTTAAACAGTCTCCTACTCTAAGCCATCTTTTACCATCAATGGTCCTTTCAAGAGGAAACCATGGACACTGCTCTCTTATGTGTGAAAAGAAAAAAAATTTAAGTCTTTTTTCTTAATACGCGCCCCCATGTCTGGAAGGACTCCTTGTAGCCTGACAAAAACAAATCATGTGACGAAACTGCTTGCCCCATGGTGGGTCAATCACCGTGTGTCATCCCCACCCTCCTCCTGGATCTGTCTCTCAGTGGTGTCTTCTGCGGTTATTGCAAGCTCCGCTTGACCAAATCTTCCAGGAGGACGGGGTCCCCCTCAATCAAAAGCTCGAGCCCCAGTCAGTGGGCGCCAGATGTCCCGGCCGGCAGGACACATCAACGTGGGCAGCGAACCTAGATAGGGAGGAATGAAGGGACAAGAGACACGAGAGATTACAGCAAGACAGGAGTTCTGATCAAGCTGCAAACTTTTATTGTTCACACAGGGGTATTTGTATGCTGGATGTGGGAAATCTCTCTTATCGGCACTTTCTAGATGACTTCACAAGGTGAGATAACCTCAGGAAGTTTCAGAAAGACAGATGGGCACAGGATGTCTCAAGGAGACAGATGGCTACAGGATGTCTCCCAGACAGGATGTCTCCTGGTGGCTGTTTCTTGTAAGTGTCAGGCTATTCTTTGAAGGAGAATTCCTTCTACCTCTGACAGTCAGGGATTCAGTATTTCGAATAGAAAATTGGAAAATGAATCCAATGTGTATGCAAATATATGCTACCCAAAAGTCTTCCCACTCTCATTCAGAACAATGCCTTGACATTACCTTCACCCCAAGTAAGACACAATAAGAGGAGAAGAGTTAGAAAATCTGTGAATACACATCTGGAATGGAAAATGCTCAGTAGTTAACAACCTTGGAGGTGGTAGAGGTGTTTCAAAAAGTAAGGTACATGGTAAAAACTCCACAAACATGAAGCTCTCTTGGCCTAAAGACTTCTTGAGAAACTGCCTCTGAGGTTGGGCACTTGAAATATATGTTGTTGTCAGGAGTTTTAACTTCCTTTGTAGTGAGACCATCAAATCTGGGTCTGCTTCTGTGTGTCCTGGAGCACATGGTTTCTTTTTTTCCAATAAACATGAGGCAGCAGGGCTGAATTCTCTCTTTGTAGGTAATTTGCTGCCATTTGGGGGCAAAGTGTCTCCCAGTGTGGACTTTGAAGCCATTTGGTCTTCCTCTACTTTTCATGATGTTTCTTGCAGCTACACTGGGAGTTTGGTATTTGCTTCATGAAATACGAGGAGGTCAACTAGGACAGAGTGCTGGAGGGAGTTCTGTCACGTGTGTTGGTTAAGGGTCTGCAGGAGAGTGCACCAACCAGGCTTCTATCCCACATAGCTTGCCCCCTTGACAATAGAAATCTGATTCTAAACATTGCCCTGAAACCTCTCCGTATAACAAGATGCCTTTACATACAAGGGTATGGGGGCTGCACCATGTCAGTCACAAACCATTTGGAAGCCAATGGCAGATCCACATGACCCCATCACAGATGTTTTAACAAACACCTACACTCCACTGCTCTAGGCCGAATACTCATCGGGCTCCAAATTACTGGCATCTCTGTTCTACACGATTTTCATGAAACCCAGTCAATCAAGGCACTGTCTGGTACACTCATGATCATCTATAAGACATCCAAAGGTTCTCCACTGACACCTGTTCATGAGAATTTCAAAAATTTAATGGTATTTATCTAGCCTTTTTTCAAGGATGAAGTTTGAGGCACTGTGGGTTTCAATTCATTCAGGAACCATTAAATGGAGAGGAAGCTCATTTCAATGAAATCTCTGGAGAATTCTAACAGGCAATGCTTCCCAATGACAGGCTAAAAGGTCACATTAAGCCAGGCGTTTGAGGTCTACAAAGTGTGATCCTTTTGTGTTTTGACTTGCAACTATGGCTGCCAATTCTTTAAAAATAAAATCATGTGATATCCTTCCTGAGATTCCCAGTGCTCTGTGGAAAGCCACCCTGGGCCTTGATCTCAGTTACCAAGGGCGACTCTCATGTGTGGCCTCCTAAAATCCCATCACAATACATGGCAATACTTCTTTGAGGTCAGTTCCATAACTCAGTCTCTAAGGGGAATCACACCAGTGTTCAAGCCCAGGTGGCCTCAGTCATCTCTTCCAACGGCCACAAAAATGACCACAATTAAAACCAAAACACTCCCACATGGCCCTCATCTTCTTCCATATAGACACTAATCATAACCTCAGGCTGTAGGTTTCCATGAGGGCCAAAGCCAAAGACAGTATCCAAAATAAGGTCCCTTTCTCCCATTTGCCTAAAGTCAGTGTGGCAGGGACACCCTTCCTGTGAACCAGGAGTGATCTAAGAGGCCTGCCCTTAATACTGCTCTGATTCTCCATTTTGTGGCCTAATGACTGTGGGGTTTAGATTCCTTATGTTAATTGGGGTCATGAGAAAACCCAAGCACCTATGGCCTAGCCTCTGTAGTGATTTGAAGAACTCATTTGATCCAAAGGATCACTATTCTCAAAGATGGAGGTCAGGAACCTTACAGAGGAAGGTGAGAGACTTCATCCACAATGACTGCTCTTTTGGCTATTTTGGTTTTGGAATCACACATGGGATTTTTTTAGATCCATTAGGTGCTGAGAATCTAAGCCACATCCTCACACAGGGCCAAGAAGCTGATTCAGACACATCCCTTTCCAAAGCAATTAAGCCAAGAGCCAAAGGTGATGCCCATTCACTTCCATTTGAAAACTCTTCAGTCTTCACAAAGGGGTGGCCTGAGGCAAAGACCTTCCTGACATTCAGGGCAATAATACAATAGGTAAGCAAAAGGCCCAAAGCAGGGTTTCTCCACTGGGACTTTCCTGGTCACACTGATATCTGAGTTTTCTGAGATGCTCACCATTGCCTTCAGCTATCCAGTACATGGCCATGTCACAGAGCTTAAAGGTGGTACATATCTTGGACACAAAACCATGAGCCTATTCTGGAGTTTGGCCAAAATTCAGAAAGAAAAAAGGAACTTAGGAAGATATTAGGAGTGGCCGATCCATATGGCAAGCCGCAGACCATTCATAAATAGGACAGGATGAATGCTGGTAAGATTTCTACTAGATAGGACATATGTATTGATGCACTCTCTATTCTAATGTCTACAACCACGGACACAGTGGGATACACAGACATAGAAACACTTGCCTTGTCAAAAGACTTACTAGAAACATTTCACACCAAACCAAACAAAACGACTTTCCTACCTATTCTCAGAACATGAGACAAAATGACAAACCCACACCCACACCCACACCCACACCCACACAGACCCCCAAGTAGGTCTGTGAAAATATGAAGTGACCTTTGACTGGTGGGCCATAACATATTCCCCCATAATCGGCTGTCCTGTCTCAGATCTGGTCTCCGTGTCCAACTCTGTGAAGCTGTTAGGAGCCAGCGGTGAGCCAGTACCTTCTTTCTCAGGAAAGGCCCCTCCTCAGACCTTCCTGGCATTAGGCTATCCTCACATCAGTAGGTACCAAGAAAGACTGTCTCTGTCCTTGGAAAATCCAAACAAGTTTGAACACTGGGACATGAACTGGGACTAGCTCTGGGTGCCTGACTTCCTGTATCCCAAGTTCAGAGAGTTCCTTCATCAAGGAAGTGAGGTGAGGTCACTTCCTTCAGGAACTAAATGAGGTCACTGCCTTGAGAACAACATTGTCCTAAAAGTTGCTTCTAAGAGTCCCATGAGATGGAGGATGCACCTACTCGCTCTGACATTTTCACAAGTTAGAATGGTATATCAACCATAGGCACCCGGGAACAGCTCTCCACACAGGCCTGGTTTGGTCCATCTTCTCTACATTAAGATGAAAGAGGCTGATTCAGACACATCCCTTCATCTTGACCAGGTTGTTTACCATGGAAGTTGACTTTTCCTCCCTCAGGTCCTTCATAGCTGCCTACATCTTCTCCATGGATCATTTCTGCATGGACCTTTGAGGTTCTCAGCAGGTGGAAGTTTCCCTACACTCCTGTATTGTAAGGCCAACTCTGTCCCTGCTTTTCTATAAAGTTAGATTGAGGGAACAGTGTATGGTTTGGGTAATAACAGGTTCGATTTTGTTAGGAATCATTCTGAGCGATGAATAATTTTATTGGGAACCTGCGATATTTATTAAATTATATTGGTAAAATATATGTATGAAAACAGAAATCTAGGATTTGAAGCCCAGAAGGGCATTGGGCCCATGATTGGGATACGTAGTGTTGAATTAGGTTCTGCACAGATGTCTCAGATAAATCCATTTACAATGGCATAGGACCTTGTACATTGGATGATTGAATGAGGAAGAGAATATCCAGTCAAAAAGGGATAGTCGGTAGGATTAGGTAGATAGTCGGTAGGTTTAGGAAGAAGAGTGAGTACAGGATTTGGACGGAAATTTCTTTAGCAATAGGGTTTCATTTAGAGAGTGAATGTAAATGTCAGGACATATGAAAATTCAGTCACAATGATGAACTTTGAAAAATATGTAGAAAAGCAGATAATAATAGAGACTTTAAAAAATCTGGCAAAGTATAAAGTGAGTGATAGGATTAGACATTTTGTACACTGTTGAGTTTGAATATATAATCTTAAGAAGAAACAAATATGCAGTGACCATTAGGATTGACATTTGAGAGCATTAGGAAACCTGGACATGGATGCTTTTAGTAATCCATGTTCACTTTCCTTTTAGGCTTTGGTACAATCATAAGTGTGACCTTTGCATTTTTTGTGCAGAATATTACTGTCATAGAATGTATATGTGGATCAGGTGACATGAGCATTTCTTCAAGCATTTCTGGGAGTAAGGTTTTCAAGAGCTATAAATTAGTATTGGGGGTACAAAGAGGTGTACCCTGTGTCCATGAATATAGACATAATGCATGAATAGACCACATTTTGAATAAATAATTTAACTGTTCCCACTTTAAATAATGCATTGAATTAATATATGAAATATTATAAGAAATCTTGTATTGATATAATATCATTCATTTCAACCAGTAATACATCTAAATGTAATATTAGGGTTATGGATTATCATGAAAGGTGTGTGAGTATTGCTTCAAAAGTGATCCTAGAAATCGAAAATAATGTGTTTGGAAAGAAGTCTCATAAAAAGACCAGTCAAGAAACATGGAGGAATACATGTGATCTGAAGAAGAAAATGATTGAATGTGAAACAAATGCCTATAAACTTGCGAACTTGTGGATGAAATATATATCCCATGATGTGAATAAATTGAAGAAATAGTAACGTACCAGTGTTGAATAAAACGAACATCCAAATACACATCATGTCCCATAGGAATCTACTTGAATTGATGTTAAACTAGGTCAGCTACTGTAGAAATATTAGGATTTGTATGCACCATTCACTAAAGTTAGTTTTCAGTACTAAGAAACAAATATGTATATCAGGAGAATGAATATTTTGAGAATACTCTTGAGAAAATTTGATTATAAATCCACATACTTGAATATGAATGAGTTAAGGGAGTTTATAATAAGACACATATTTCATATTTTGAAAAATCTGGAGAATATATATATATATATATATATATATATATATATATATATATATATATATATATATATATACACACACACAAACACACACGGACATTAAAAATAGCATAATATATGCTATAGGAAATTCACCATGAAATTTATATCATCCAGAGATCCAAAAATATTTATTTTATTTAACATGGATTTATGTATAATGTTGTTCAACTAGGAAGCTCACGCATAGGTTGAATTTTCAGTTCTAAAGCGCTTAGGAGGAGTGATCTCTTAAAATTTGTATCTGCCAAGTCAGCCACTTCACAAGAATGTACGTGTGGTATCAGGTAAGATTCTATTATTGCATGTAAAAATACATGTGCTGAATAGGCTACAGAGACAGGGAAACAGGAATTCCCATATTTGTTAACTTTAAAACACATGGAGAAATATTTTAACAAATAATTGACTAGATTTATAACTCCTACCCTAAATAATGCAAAAGGCAATTCCACTATTCACCATGCCTTCTCTGAACTGCTTGCATTTCTATTTTTTTAGTTTATTTTTCTCCACCTTATTAGGATTAGTTGTCAGAGTCTAGTAGGGTAGGTGTTAGTGTGAGGTATTCAGTATTTTGAAAGGAAAATTGGAAAATAAATCCAATGTGTATGTAAATATGTGATACACAAAAATCTTCCCACTCTCATCCAGAACAATGCCTTGACATTACAATCGCCCAGAGTAAGACACAATTAGAAGAGAAGAGTTAGAAAATCTGTGAATAAATATCTGGAATGGAATATGCTCAGGAGTTCACAACCTTGGAGGAGGTAGAGGAGATTCCAAAAGTAAGGGACAGTGTAATCGTTCCAAAAACATGGAGCTCTGCTGGCCTAAAGACTTCTTGAGAAACTGCCTCTGAGGTTGGGCACTTGGAATATATGTTGTTGTCGGGAGCTTCAGCTTCGTTTGTAGTGAGACCATCAAATCAGGGTCTTCATCTATGTGACCTGAAGGACATGGTTTCTTATTTTCCACTGAACATGAGTCAGCAGTGCTGAATACTCTCTTTGTAGGTAAACTGTGGACATGGGGGGCTAAGTGTATCCACATGGGCCTGTGAAGATATTTGGTCATTCTCCACTTTTCGTGTTGTTTCTTGGTGCTGCACTGGGATTTTGGTATTTGTTTCACGAAATACAAAGAATTCAACTGTTACTCTGTGCGTGAGGGAGTTCTGTCACGTGTGGTGGGTCAGGGTCTGCAGGAGAATGCACCAAACAGGCTTATATCCCACATTGTTGCCCCCTTGACCATAGCAACCTGATTCTTAATATTTCCCTAAAACCTCTGCATATAACAAGATGCCTTTACATTGAAGGGACTGCTGGCTGCACCATATCAGTCACAAGCAATTTGGAAGCCAAAGGCAGATCCACATGACCACACCGCAGATGTTTTATCACACACCTGCCCACCACTGCTCTAGGCCCACTCCTCAGGAGGCTCCAACTTCCTGGCATCTCTGTTCTGCACAATTTTTATGAAAACCAGTCAATCAAGGCACTGACTGTTATTCTCATGATCAGCCACAAGATATTCAAAGAATCTCCAGTGCCAACTTGTCACGGGAATTTTAAAAATTTCATGATATATTGACCTAGCCATTTTTCAAGGATGAAGTTGGAGGCATTCTGGAACTATTAAATGGTGAGGAAGCTCATTTCAATGAAATATCTGGAGATGTCTCACAGGAAAGGCTTCCCAAAGAGTGGCCAAAAGGTCACATGAATCCTTGAAAATTGAGGTCTACAATGTGAGGTCCATGTGTGTTTTGACTCTCAACAATGGTTGCCAAGTTTTTCAGAATAAAATCATGTGATATCCTGGCTGAGATTTCCAGTGCTCTGTGAATAGCTACCCTGGGCCTAGATCTCAGTTTCCAAGGGCGACTATCGTGCGTGGCCTCCTAAAATTCCAACACTATTCATGGCAATACTTCTCTGAGTTCAGTACGAGAACTCAGTCTTTATGCGGAATCCCACCAAAGTTCAAGCCAAGGTGGACCATGTCATCTCTACTAACCGCCACAAAAATGACTACAATTAAAACCAAAACACTCCCACATGGCCCTCATTTTCTTCCATACAGACACTCATCATAACCTCTGGCTGGAGGTTTCCGTGAGGGGTGCAGCCCAAGACAGTGTCCAAAATAAGCTCCCTTGCCCCTCATTTGCCTAAAGTCAGGGTGGCCTGGACACCCTTCCTGTGAACTAAGAGTGATCAAATAGGCCTGCCGTTTATTTTGCTCTGCTTCTTAAATTTGAGGCCTACTGATGGTGGGATTTAGATTCTTCATGTGAATTGGAGTCATGAGAAAACCCAGTCACCTATGGGCTAGAATCTGCAGGGCTTTGAAGAACTTATTTGACCCAAAGGAGCCCTATTCTCACTTGATGGAGGTCAGGAACCTTACCAAGGAAGGAGAGAGACTTCATCCACAATGATTGCTCTTTTTGACATTTTGCTTTTGGATGCATACATGGGATCTCTCTTTAGATCCATCAGGTTCAGAGAATCTAAGCCACAGAATTACACAAGGTCAAGGGGCAACAGAACAATAGGTAAGGAAAAGGCCCAAAGCATGGTTTCTCCACTGAGTCTTTACTGGTCACACTGATATCTGAGTTTTCTGAGATGCTCGCCATGCCCTTCATTTAACCAATACATGGCCGTGTCACAGAGCTTGGAGGTGGTACATATCTTGGACACAAAACCATGAGCCTATTCTGGAGAGTGGCCAGAATTCAGGAAGCAAACAGTAACCTAGGAAGATAGCAGGTGTTGCCGATCCATAAGGCAAGACGCAGTCCATTCATAAATTGGGAAGGATGAATGCTGGGAAGCTTTCTACTAGACACGACTCATCCATTGATGCATTCTCTTTGCTAATGTCTACAACCACGGACACAGTGAGATACCAGACATAGAAACACTCGCCTTTTCATACGACTTTCTGGAAACAATTTACTTCAAACCAAACAAACCGACTTTCGGACATATTCTCAGAGCATGAGAAAAAAACCACAAACCCACACCCACAGCCAGATAAGCACCTCCTTCCTCCAAGTAGGTTTGTGACTATCCGGAGTGTTCTCTGACTGATAGGCCATACTATGTTCCCCCGAAATAGCCTCTCCTATCTCACATCTGGTGTCCATGGGCAATTCTGTGAAGTTGTCAGGAGCCAGCAGTGAGCCACTACCTTCTTTGTCAGGAAAGGCCCCTCTTCAGAGCTTTCCTGTCATTTGTCCATCCTCACATCAGTAGATACCAAGAAAGACTGACTCTGTCCTTGTTAAATCAAACAAGTGAGACCACTAGGCCTGGGACTGAGACAGGCTCTAGATGCCTGGCTTCCTGGATCCCAAGTTCAGAAAGTGCCATCACCAAAAAAGTGAGGTGAGGTAACTTCTTTCAGGAACTGAATGAGGTTACTGCCTTGGCAACCAGTTTGTCCTAACACATGAATCCAAGGTTCCCATGACATGTAGGCTGACCGTATTTCTGTGACACTTTCACAAGTTAGAATGGTATATCAACCATAGGCACCCGGGAACAGCTCTCCACACAGGCCTCATTTGGTCCATCTTATCTACATTAAGAAGAGAGAGGCTGATTCAGACAAAAGCCTTCATCCTGACCAGGTTGTTTGCCATGGAAGATGACTTTTGATCTCTCAGGACCTTCATACCTGCCTACATCTTCTCCAGGGATCAATTCTGAATGGACTTTTGAGGTTCTCAGCAGGTGGACAATCCCCTACTTTCCTGTATTGTAAGACCAACTCTGTCCCTGCTCTTTTATAAAGGTAGATTGAGGGAACAGTTTATGGTTAGGGTTAATTACATGTTTGTTTTGGGTTAGGAACCATTTTGCTGGATGAATAATGGTATTGGGAATCTGTGATATATATAAGAATATAGAGTTGAAAATATGTATGAAAACAGAAATTTAGTAAGATTTAAAGTCCATATTGGCATTGGGCCTTTGATTGGGATACTTAGCTTTGAATTACGTTCTGCAGTGATGTCTCAGATAAATCGATAATCAATGACATAGGACCTTGTACCTTGGATGATAGATTGTAGAAAAGAACATCCACTCAAACAGGGATAGTCCATAGGATTAGGAAGATAGTCAGTAGGTTTTGCAAGAAGTGTGAGTACAGGATATGGACCAAAAGTTCTTTATCAATAGGGTTTCGGTAATAGAATGAATGTCAATGTCAGCACATGTGAAGAGTCAGTCACATAGGTAAACTGGGGAAAATATGTAGGAAAGGAAACATCAATAGAGACAGTAGGAAATCAGGCAAAGTATAAAGTGAGTGATAGGATTAGACATTTTAACAGGGTTGATATTCACTATATAATCTTCAAAGAAACAAATATGTAGTCACCAATAGGATGGACATTTGAGAGAATTAGGCAACCTAGACATCAATGTTTTTAGTAATCCATGCTCCCATTCAATTTAGGCTTTTGTACAAACATATGTGTGATCTTTGCATTTTGTATCCAAAATAGTACTGTGATAAAATGTATATGTAGATCAGGTGACATAAGTATTTTTTCCACCATTTCAGGGAGCAATATTTTGAAGATGTATAAATTAGTATTGCGGGTACAAAGAGGTGTACCCTGTGTCTATGAATATAGAGATAATGCATGAATAGATGATACTGTGGATAAATAATATAACTGATTCCACTTTAAATAATGGATTAAATTGATATCTTAAAATATATAAGAAATCTTATATTGATACACAGTCATTCATTCCTATCAGTTATACATCTAATGGTAATATTAGGGTTATGGTTTGTTATTAAGGGTGTGTGAGTTTTGCTTCAAAAGTAATTATGGAAATCGAAAATAATGTGTTTGTAAAGAAGTCTCATGAAGAGACTAGTTAAGAAACATGGAGGAATACATGTGTTCTGAAGCAGGAAGTAATTGAAAGTGAAACAAATTGATATAAATTAGCGAACTTGTGGATGAAATATATATCCTATGATGTGCATAAACTGAAGAAATAGTAATGTACCAGTGTTGAAAAAAAATGAACATCAAAATACATGTCATGTCCCATAGGAATCTACTTGCATTGATCTTAAACTTGGTCAGTAACTGTAGAAATATTAGGATTTGTATGCATCATTCACTGAAGTTAGTTTTCAGTACTAGGAAACAAATATGTATTTCAGGTGGATAAATATTTCTGAGAATAATCTTGTGAAAAGTTGATAATAAATCCACATACATGAACATGAATAAATTTAGGGAGTGTATAATAAGACACATATATTTCATTTTTTCAAAAATCTGGAGAGTATATATATATATATATATATATATATATATATATATATATATATATATATATACACACACACACACTCACACAGACATTAAAAAGTAGCAATATATATGCCAATCAAAATTTATCATGAAATATATATAATCCACACATCCCAAAATATACTTTTTACTGAACATGGATTTATATATAATTTTGTTCAGCTAGGAAGGTCACCAATAGTATGAATTTTCAGTTCCAACAGCATTAAGAGGAGTGATCTCTTTTCACAATTTGCATCTGCCAAGTCAGCAACCTGTCAAGTATGTACATGTGATACCAGGTAGGATTCTATATGTGTACATAAAAACACATGTGCTGAATAGGCCACAGAGAAAGGGAGAGAGGAATTCACATATTTGTTAACTTTAAAAACACATGGAGAACTGTTTTAATTAAAAATTGACTAGATTTATAATTCCTACCCTATATAATGCAAAAGGCAAGTCCAATTATACAACATGACTCCTCTGAACTGCTTGTATTTCTATTCTGTTTTGGTTATTATTCTCCATCATGTTAGGATTAGTAGTCAGAGTCTAGTGGGGTATGTGTTAGTGTCCAAAATAAGCTCTCTTACCCCTAATTTGCCTAAAGTCATGGGGGCCTGGACACCCTGCATTTGAAGAAGGAGTGATAAAATAGGACTGCAGTTAATACTGCTCTGCTTCTCCATTTTGAAGCCTACTGCCTGTCAGGTATAGATTCTTTATGTGATTTGGAATAATGAGAAAACCCAAGCACTTCTTTAGGGCTTTGAAGATTTCATTTGACCCAAAGGATCCCTATTATCACTTGATGTAGGTCAGGAACCTAACAAAGGAAGGCAAGACACTTCATCTACCATTACGGATCTTTTTGCCATTTTGGTTTGGATGCACACATGGGATCTTTCTTTAGATCCATCAGGTGCTGAGAATCTAAGCCACAACCTCACACAGGTCCAAGAGGCTGATTAAGACACATCCCTTTCCAAAGAAATTAAGCAAAGAACCACAGGAGATGGCCATTCATTTTCATTTGAAAACTGTTTAATTCAGGCTTCACAAAGAGGTGGCCTGAGGCAAAGACCTTCCTGACATTCAGGGCAACAGAAACATAGGTAAGAGAATGGCCCAAAGCAGGGTTTCTCCACTGAGAATTTCCTGGTCACACTGATATCTGAGTTTTCTGAGATGTTCCCATTCCTTACCGCTATCCAGTACATGGGCATGTCACAGAGCTTGGAGGTGGTACATATCTTGGACACAAAACCATGAGCCTATTCTGCAGAGTGGCCAGAATTCAGGAAGAAAACAGAAACTTAGGAAGATAGTAGGTGTTGTCCATCCATAAGGTAAGCTGCAGTTCATTCATAAATTGGGCAGGATGAATGCTGGGAAGCTTTCTACTAGACAGGAAATATCCATTGATGCATTCTCTTTTCTAATGTCTACAACCACGGACACAGTAGGATACACAGATATAGAATCACTCACCTTGTCAAAAAACTTACTAGAAACAGTCTATTCCAAACCAAACAAACTGTCTTTCCTACCTATTCTCAGAATATGAGACAAACCACAAACTGACACTCACACTCACAAAGGCATCTCCTTCCCGCAAGTATGTCTCTGACTATCTGGAGTGTCCTCTGTCTGTTGGGCCATATTATGTTCCAATGAAATGTCCTGTCATGTCTCAGATCTGTCTCCTTTGCCAACTCTGTGAAGTTCTCAGGAGCCAGCGGTGAGCCACTACCTGCTTTCTCAGGAAAGGCCCCTCTTCAGATCTGTCCTGGCATTTGGCAATCCTCACATCAGTAGATACCAAGAAATACTGACTCTGTCCTTGGTACATCCAAACAAGTGAGCCCACTGGGATTGGGACTGGGACTGGCTCTGGGAGCCTGGCATCTTGGATTCCAAGTTCAGAGAGTTACATCACCAAGGAAGTGAGGTAGGTCACTTTCTTCAGGAACTGCATGAGGTCACTACCTTGGCAATCACTTTGATTTAACATTTGCTTCCAAGGGTCCCATGAGATAGAGGCTGCCCCTACTTTCGGTGACAATTTCACAAGATAGAATGGTATATCAAACATAGGCGCCTGGGAACATCTCCCCACACAGGCCTTGTTTGGTCCATCTTCTCTACATTTAGAATAGAGAGACTGATTCAGACGCATCCCTTCATCCTGACAAGGGGGTTTGCCATGCAAGATGACTTTTGCTCTCTCAACTCCTTCATAGCTGCCTACATCTTCTCCAGGGATCATTTCTGCATGGACCTTTGAGGATCTCAGCAGGTTTAAGAACCCCTACATTCCTGTATTGTAAAAGCAACTCTGTCCCTGCTCTTCTGTAAAGTTTGATTGAGGGAAGAGTGTATGGTTACGGTTAATAAAAGTTCGATTTGAATCATTCTGCGGGATGAATAATGGTAATGGGAACCTGTAATATTTACAAGAATGTAAAAGTGAAATATAAGAATGAAAACAGTAATCTAGGTAAGATTTGAAGCCCAGAAGGGCATTGGCCCTTGATTGGGATACTTAGCTTTGAATTATGTTCTGCAGAAATGTCTCAGATAAATCGATGTTCAATGGCATAGGACTTTGTACCTTGAATGATGGAATGTCAAAGAGAACTTCTAGACAAAAAGGGATAGTCGGTATTATTAGAAAGATAGTCGGTAGGTTTAGAACGAAGAGTGAGTATAGCATTTGGACCAAAAGTTCTTTAGCAAGAGGGCTTCTGGTAGAGATTGAATGTAAATGTGAGCACATGTGAAGAGTCAGTCACAGTGATAATCTGGGGAAAATATGTAGGAAAGCAGATATCAATAGAGACATTAGGAAATCAGGCAAATGATAAAGTGAGTGATAAGATTAGACATTTTCAAGGGGCTTGAGGTTGAATATATAATCTTAGGGGGAAACAAATATGTAGTCAAGAATAGGATTCACATTTGAGAGCATTAGGCAACCTGGACATGGATGTTTTTAGTAATCCATCTTCACTTTCCATTTAGGTTTGGTAAAATCATAAGTGTCACCTTTGCTGTTTGTGTCCAGAATATTACTGTGATAAAATGTATATGTAAATCAGGTGACATGTGCATTTCTTCCACCATTTCTGGGAGCAATATTTTGAAGACGTATAAATTAGTATTGGGGGTACAAAGAGGTGTACCCTGTGTCTATGAATATAGAGATAATGCATGAAAAGACCATACTGTGAATAAATAATATAACTGGTTCCACTTTAAATAATGGATTTAATTGATATCTGAAACTAAGTAAGAAATCTTATATTGATATACAATCATTCATTCCAGCTAGTTGTACATCTAATGGTAATATTAGGGTTTGGTTTATCATATGGGTGTGTGAGTTTTGCTTCAAATGTGATAATGGAAATCGACAATAATGTGTTTGGAAAGAAGTCTCATGAAAAGAGCAGTCAAGAAACATAAGAAATACATGTGTTCTGAAGCAGGAAGTGACTGAAAGTGAAACAAATGCGTATAAATTAGCGAACTTGTGGATGAAATATATATCCTATGATGTGCATAAACTGAAGAAATAGTAATGTTCCAGTGTTGAATAAAAATGAATGTCAAAATACACATCATGTCCCATAGGAATCTGCTAGCCTTGATATTAAACTGGGTCAGTTACTATAGAAATATTAGATTTTTTTTTTTGGTGTTATAATAGAATTTATTTTACCACTAGCATGCCACAGAATGTTGAGGAAAGAGCAATGGATTTTTAGTTATTGCACTAATAATCTAACATTTAATGACTCTTTTGGATAGTCTAGAAATCACATAAGGCTATGTTACATAATTTTTTTTTTTAAATTTAACATTCATAAAAGCTTGGAGTTTTGCTAATATTTCTACTTTTTTATTTTTTATTTTTTCAGTTGTGATTGACCTTTATTTTGTTTATTTGTATGTGGTGCTTAGAATAGAACCCAGTGTCCCACACATGCTAGAAAAGCATGTTACCACTGAACCACAAACCCAGCCCCTCCACTTTTATCTTTACATCGAACACGCCTCTCCCTCATCTTTACTCACTTTCTTCCTCATTTTCCCCCTTCTCTCTCTTTCTTTTTCGTTTTCCTTTCATATCTGTTTTTCTCTCATGTCATTACAAACAGTAGTATGCTATGAAATTTAAATTTAAGACTGTTTTTTATACTCATTGTTTTTTTCTTGAGAAAATTTAATAATTATAATCACCTGATAGATATATTAAAATACATTTTTATACATATGTATCTATATTCATGCATATGCATTACATATTATATATATATATATATATATATATATATATATATATATATATATATATATATATATATTTAAAAGTACTTTGATTAGCCTGCTAAAAATAATATAGACCAAAACTTTCTTAATTCTCAAGCCTTCCAGAATTAACATCTTAGAGTGAAAATCAAATAAACATATTTAAATAAACAGGTATCATTCTTTTTTATCAATACTGATAATTTAAGGATTTATATCACATTAAGCTGTAATACGGCATATTAAATCTTATGAATTAAAAAAAAGTTTTTTGAATTACCTATTATTTAAGGACCATATGCACTGACATTTTAAATGGCTTTCTTGTGATTTTAATTTCTATCAATTGTGTATTAATTGCCAAATCCTTATTTTAGTACTTTTCATATTCATAATTGATATAAAGTCAATTGTTTAATTCTTCTTGTAAGTAATTACTTATTACAGTAGGGACATATTAATAATTCTAAATCTGTATAAGAAAATAGTACAAAGATATTTTCATGCAAAATTAAGAATAATTGCGTGCTCTAAATGTCTGATTGTTGATACATATAACAAAGAGCTTTTGATCAGTCTCTTACCCAGTAAAACATAAAATGCAAAGATATTGTTGGGTATATACGTACAAATAAAGATAAAGAAAATACACATTATCAGCTAGAAACTATTAAATAAAAGGTGAAAACAACAATCCAACAGATTGTACGAATTTGTCAGATGAGGTAGTATTCTGGAAGAATAGCCTAAGACTAGACCTGGTCCATGACAAAATATTCACGAAAAAAATAAAATTTGAAAAATATAGGAAATGCTATGAATTTTTCAAGAAGGTATGTGAATTATCCTTTAATCTCAATTTATGTGCATTTTCAAAAGCCAATTTCCTGGTAAAATAAATTTGTGATAGTTACAACTAAACAAAACAAAGTTTTGCTTAGCAAAATGAATGCATCTCAACCCATTTTTAGCTGATTTCTTCCCACTCAATTTTAAACCGTTATTTATTTATTTATTTCTATTGGTTGTTCCAAACATTACAAAGCTCATGATATATCATCTTTGATACATTTGACTCAATTGGGTTATGAACTCCCATTTTTTCCCCAAATATGAATTGCAGAATCACATTGGTTACACATTCACATTTTTACATAATAGCATATTAGTGACTGTTGTATTCTGCGACCTTTCCTATCCCCCAATATCCCCCCTCCCCTCCCCTCCCATCTTCCCTCTCTACCTCATCTGCTGTTGTTCAATTCTCTCCACTGTTTCCCCCCATTTCCCCTCAAATCCTCTTATATGTAATTTTGTGTAACATTGAGGGTCTCCTACTATTCCCATATGCTTTCCCTTCTCTCTCCCTTTCTCTCCCCCCACTCGTCTTTGTTTAATGTTAAACTTTTCCTCATGCTCTTCCTCGATGTTCTTTTCTTAGTTGCTCTTTTAATATCAAAGAAGACATTTGGCATTTGTTTTTTAAGGATTGGCTAGCTTCGCCTAGCATAATCTGCTCTAATGCCATCCATTTCCCTGCAAATTCTATGATTTTGTCATTTTTTAATGAAGAGTAATACTCCATTTTGTATAAAAGCCACATTTTTTATCCATTCATCTATTGAAGGGCATCTAGGTTGGTTCCACAGTCTAGCTATTGTGAATTGTGCAGCTATGATCATTGATGTGGCAGTATCTCTATAGTACGCTCTTTTAAGATCCTCAGGAAATAGTCCGAGAAGGGTGATAGCTGGGTCAAATGGTGGATCCATTCCCAGCTTTCCCAGGTATCACCATAGTACTTTCCAAATTGGCCTCACCAATTTGCAGTCCCACCAGCAGTGTACAAGTGTACCCTTTTCCCCACATTCTCACCAACACTTATTTTGTTTGACTTCATAATGGCTGCCGATCTTACAGGAGTGAGATGGTATCTTAGGGTGGTTTTGATTTGCATTTCTCTGACTGCTAGAGATGGTGAGCATTTTTTCATGTACTTGTTCATTGATTGAATGTCCTCCTCTGTAAAGTGTCTGTTCAGGTCCTTGGCCCATTTGTTGATTGGGTTATTTGTTATCTTATTGTTTAATTTTTTGAGTTTTTTGTATATTTTGGATATTAGGGCTCTATCTGAAGTGTGAGGGGTAAAAATTTGTTCCCAGGATGTAGGCTCTCTATTTACCTCTCTTATTGTTTCTCTTGCTGAGAAAAAAAACAATTTAGTTTAAGTAAGTCCCATTTGTTTATTCTTGTTATTAACTCTTGGGCTATGGGCATCCTATTAAAGAATGTGGAGCCCGTCCCCACAGTATGTAGATCGTAGCCAACTTTTTCTTCTATTAGACACAGTGTCTCTGATTTGATATCTACCTCCTGGATCCATTTTGAGTTAACTTTTGTGCATGGTGAGAGAAAGGGATTCAGTTTCATTATGTTGCATATGGATTTCCAATTTTCCCAGCACCATTTGTTGAAGATGCTATCTTTCCTCCATTGCATGTTTTTAGCCCCTTTATCAAATATAAGAAAGTTGTAATTTTGTGGATTGGTTTCTGTGTCCTCTATTCTATACAATTGGTCCAGCTGCCTGTTTTGGTACCAGTACCACGATGTTTTTATTACTATTGCTTTGTAGTACAGTTTGAACTCTTGTATCGCTATACCTCCAGATTCACACTTCCTGCTTAGAATTGCTTTTGGTATTCAGGGTCTTTTGTTTTTCCATATGAATTTCATGATTGCTTTATCATTTCTACAAGAAATGCTGTTGGGATTTTTATTGGCACCGATTTAAACCTGTAGAGAACTTTGGGTAATATCAACATTTTGATGATGTTAGTTCTGCCTATCCATGAACAGGGTACATTTTTCCATCTTCTAAGATCTTCTTCTATCACTTTCCTTAGGGTTCTGTAGTTTTCATTATATAAATCTTTCACCTCTTTCGTTAGGATGATTCCCAAGTATCTTATTTTCTTTGTGGATATAGTGAATGGAGTGGTTTTCCTTATTTCCATTTCAGAAGTTTTGCTGCTGATATACAGGAATGCCTTTGATTAATGCGTGTTGACTTTATATCTTGCCACTTTGCTGAATTCATTTATTAACTCTAGCAGTTGCTTTGTAGACCCTTTTGAGTCTGTTAAATATATTATCATGTCATCTGCAAATAGTGATAATTTACGTTCTTCTTTTCCTATTTTTATGTCTTTAATTTCTTTTGTCTGTCTAATTGCTCTGGCTAGTATTTCAAGAACTAAATAGAATAGAAGTGGTGATAGAGGGCATCCCTGTCTTGTTCCAGATTTTAGAGGGAATGCCTTCAGTTTTTCTCCATTTACGATGATGCTAGCCTGAGGTTTAGCATATATAGCTTTTACAATGTTGAGGTAACTCAACATTGTTATCCTAGTTTTTCTAGTGTTTTGAACATAAAGGGAGGCTGAACTTTGTCGAATGTTTTTTCTGCATCTATCAAGATGATCATATGGTTCTTTTCTTTAAGTCTATTGATGTGGTGAATAGCATTTATTGATTTCCGTATATTGAACTAGCCTTGCTTCCCTGGGATGCAAGTTTTTTTAGTGTTTTGAACATAAAGGGAGGCTGAACTTTGTCGAATGTTTTTTCTGCATCTATCAAGATGATCATATGGTTCTTGTCTTTAAGTCTATTGATGTGGTGAATAGCATTTATTGATTTCCGTATATTGAACTAGCCTTGCTTCCCTGGGATGAATCCTACTTGATCATGGTGCACAATTTTTTGATATGCTTTTGTATTACATTCACCAGGATTTTATTGAGAATGTTTGCATCCTAGTTCATTAGAGACATTGGTCTGTAGTTTTCTTTCTTTGAAGTGTTTTTGTCTGGTTTTGGGATCAGGGTGATTTTGGCCTCATAGAATGAATTTGAAAGAGCACCTTCTTTTTCTATTTCTTGAAATGGCTTGAAAAGTATTGGTATTAATTCTTCTTTTAAGGTTTTGTAGAGCTCCGCTCTATACCCATCCGCTCCAGGGCTTTTTTTGGTTGGTAGTCTTTTGATGGCTTCTTATATTTCTTCCTTTGTTATTGGTCTGTTTAAATTGTGTGTGTCTTCCTGACTCAATCTGGGCACATCGTATGACTTAGGAAATTTATTGATATCTTCACTATCTTCTATTTCATTTGAATATAGGGTTTCAAAATACTTTCTAATTATCTTCTGTATTTCTGTAGTGTCTGTTGTGATAATGCCTTTTTCATGCCGTATGTTAGTAATTTGAATTCTCTTTCTTCTTCTCTTCGTTAGCATGGCTAAGGGCCTGTCAATCTTATTTATGTTTTCAAAGAACCAACTTTTAGTTTTATCAATTTTTTCAATGTTTTTTTTGTTTCAATTTCGTTGATTTCTGCTCTAATTTTAATTATTTCTTGTCTTCTACTACATTTGCTGTTGTTTTCATTTTCTTTTTCTAGGTTTTTGAGGTGTAGTGTGAGTTCATTTATTTGTTTTTTTTTTTTTTTTTTTGGAGGAAAGAACTCCAAGAAATGAATTTCCCTCTTAAAACTGCTTTCATTGTGTCCTGTAGATTCCAGTATGTTGTGTCTGTATAGTCATTTGTCTCTAAGAATTTTTTATATCCTCCTTTATGTCTTCTGTAACCCATTGAACATTCAGTAGAATATTGTTCATTTTTCCATATGATGTAGGATTTTTTCTTCCTTCTTTTATAATTGATTTCCAGTTTCATTCCAATATGATCAGATATGGTGCATGGTATTATCTCCACGCCTTTATATTTACTAAGGGTTGCCCTATGGCATAATATATGATCTATCTTTGAGTAGGATCCTTGTGCTGCTGAGAAGAACGTGTATCCACGTTCTGCATGTTGGCTATCTTCATAATTCTATGTCTTGGAGTTGGTCTATTATGGTTTTGAATGTTTGAGGTCATGTAGGCTTCAAGGATTTGGCAATCCATTCCATCTTTCATCTCTGGGAAGTTTTCTAGAATTATTTCATTTAATATGTTGTCCATTCCTTTGGTTTGAATCTCTATGCCATCTTCTATCCTAATGACTCTCAAATTTGTTTTTTTATGACATCCCATATCTCTTAAATAGATTGCTCATGGGATATAAGCATCTTTTCTGTGTTGACTATATTCTTTTCAAGTTGATATACTTTGTATTCATTATCTGATCTTCTGACTTCTACTTGATCTAGTCTATTTACAATATTCTCGTTTGAATTTTTAATGTGGTTTATGTTTTTCTGCATTCCTAGGATTACTGTTTGATTTTTTTTAAGATCTCTGTCTTTTGGTGAAGCTCGTTCTTTGCCATTTGAATTTGTTTGTTTAATTCATTTTCAAAATATTCTTTTATTGCTTGGACTTGCTGCCTCATGTCTTCTCTAATATTTCTTTCCATCTGAGTTAGGGATGCATTGAGTTTTTTCCCTATCCCTGTTTCTGATGATTCTAGGTCCTCCTGTAAAATTAAGTTGTCCGGCATTATTTGTACACCTTTTTCCCTTGTTTTTTCATGAAGTTCACATTACTTTCCAGCTCCATTTGATTGCTGTGTTTCTGCTCTCTTCTATATATTTGTTTTGGTTTTATATATCTCTATTGACTCTCCTTTGTGTTGGTAGACTGTGAATGCTAAAGTGGATTCCACTGGGAAGGAATTCCGACTGCCGAGCTCCAGTGATGTCACCTCTCTGCTATGGTGGGCCCCAGGCTCTTTGCCCGGGTGTTCGCATGGGGGTGTGTGACTGTACTGTCTCTGTTTGGTTTCAGCTCCCGGTCGCCGGGGTGCAGGTGGTCACGAGCTGTCCAGTCGCGCAGTCAGCTGGTGGGCTGTCACCGGCGGTTGTGCGATCTCTAGCCACCCATTAGGGCGGGCATATGGCAGGCGATTGGTCGCTGGTGGGCAGGCAGTCTCCAGCCGTCCAGTCGCACCTGCAGCGGGCCGGCTGTTGCCGGCGGGCAAGCGTTCTCCAGGCGCCCAGTCACGCGGGCCTGGCCTCTAGTCCCCTGGTTTCTCCTGCTAGTGCTGGTTTCTCCTGCTAGACCAGATTTCCCATGAGTAATGCCCTCGGCAGCTCAAACTGTACTCTGGCTTGCCGTTTCTTGGGTGTGGATTGTGTCTATTGGGAACCCCAGCACTCTATTTTTATTATTTTTTCCGTTTGCCCTTTCCCCCATCCCTTGCTAGACAGATTTCGTTTTCACCACTGATGGGAGGGGGAGTTGAAGGTCAGGTGCCTCTAGTTTCCCCCCCCAATCTTTATGCAAGCTCTCTCTGAAAATCCCTCCCCTGGAAAGCTTAGGAGAGATTTTATGCAAATTTCCTACTGTATGGGAGATGAGCGGAAAACACACAACTATTTTATTGTTGCAATCTATCGGAGAGTGGCGGTGGTTACTTCAGCTCTCCAAGATGGTGGCCATTGGTTTCCTTGGTGGAGTTTCCGTTGTGGGGGATAGAACTGTAGAGCTTCCTTCCCTGACTGAAATCCCGAACTCGGCCTGGGGCTCAGTGCAGTGTCAGCCGGCAGGATTCCACAGAATCTGCAGCAAGGTTTCTCCCTGGATGCTAGTCGCTTCTCGGTGGTGCCTCGATGTCTGCAGCCATGGGGCGGGCCACAGGGATCAATAAGCCCGGATCTCCGGTTGCATATTCAGCTCACGTTTGAGACTCAATTACCGGACCTCGTTGGTGGAAATCATTCTTTTAGGTTTCGGTGCACACCCATTTTTCTATAAGATCCTAACAAGATAGTCTTTTGTCATTTTAACTCGTTATTCAACTGCAATGTGGCGTGGTACACTGGGTGTGATGCACTCTATTTGCGGCCAACTTGCAATGTTGAAATATTATGTTTTGTATGCACCATTTACTGAAGATAGTTTTCAGTACTAGGCAACCAATATGTATTTCAGGTTGATGAATATTTCTGAGAATAATCTTTTGAAAAGTTGATTATAAATCCACATACATGAATATGAATGAATTTGGGGAGTGCACAATAAGGCACATATATTTCATATTTTGAAAAATCTGGAGAGTATATATATATATATATATATATATATATATATATATATACACACACAGAGACATTACAATGTAGCATTATGTATGCCAACCAAAATTTATCATGAAATACATATCATCCACGGATCCAACAATATTAGTTTTACTGAACACGGATTTATGTATAATGTTGTTCAAATAGGAGGCTCACCCATAGGTTGAATTTTCAGTTTCAACAGCGTTTAGGAGGAGTGATATCTTCTCACAATTTGTATCTGCCAAGTCAGCCACCTCACAAAAATGTACGTGTGATACCAGGTAGGATTCTATATATGAATATAAAAATACATCTGCTGACTAGGCTACAGAGAAAGGGAGAAATAAATTCACATATTTGTTAACTTTAAAAACACACGGAGAACTATTTCAACAAAAAAATTGACTAGATTTATAACTCCTACCGTATATAATGCAAAAGGCAAGTCCAACAATACCAAACATGCCTCCTCTGAACTGCTTGTATTTCTATTCTGATTGGGTTATTATTCTCCATGATATTACGATTAGTAGTCAGAGTCTAGTAGGGTAGGGGTTAGTGTCAGGGATTCAGTATTTCAAATGGAAAATTGGAAAATGAATCCAATGTGTATGCAAATATGTGCTACACAAAAATGTTCCCACTCTCATCAAGAACTATGGCTTGACATTACTTTTGCCCCAAGTAAGACACAATTAGAGGAGAAGTGTTAGAAAATCTGTGAATACATATCTGGAATGGAATATGCTCAGTAGTTCACAACACTGGAGGTGGTAGAGGAGTTCCCAAAAGTAAGGGACAGGGTAAACACTCCACAAACATGGAGCTCTGCTGGCCTAAAGACTTCTTGAAGAACTGCCTCTGAGGTTGGGCACCTGAAAAATATGTTGTTTTCTGGAGCTTTAGCTTCATTTGTAGTGAGACCATCAAAGCTGGGTCTGCATCTATGTGACCTGGAGGACATGGTTTCTTATTTTCCAGTGAAGATGAGGCAGCAGTGCTGAATTTGCTCTTTGTAGGTAAACTGTGACCACTGGGGTCTAAGTGTCTCCCCATGTGGACTGTGAAGCCATTTGGTCATCCTCCAAATTTCATGGTGTTTCTTGCTGCTGCACTAGGAGTTTGCTATTTGATTCAAAAATACAAGGAGTTTTAGTGGATCACAGTGCTGGAGAGAGTTCTGTCACATGTGGTGGGTCAGTTTCTGCAAGAGAATGCACCAAACATACTTCTAGCCCACATGTATTGCCCCATTGACGATAGCAACATGATTCTGAACATTGCCCTGAAATCTCTCAATATTACAATATGCCTTTACATAGAAGGGACTGCTCGCTGCACCATGTCAGTTCCAAGCCATTTGGAAGCCAATGGAAGATCCACAAGGCCCCACCACAGATGTTTTATCACACACCTGACCACCACGGCTCTAGGCCCACTACTCAGCAGGCTCCAACTTATTGGCATCTCTGTTCTACACGATTTTCATAAAACCCAGTCAATCAAAGCACTGTCTGGTATACTCATGACCAGCAACAGGACATCCAAATGTCCTCCATTGCCACCTGGTCATGGGAATTTCAAAAATTTTATGGTATTTTTGTAGCCATTTTTCAATGATGATGTTGGAGGCACTGTGGGTTAAAATTCACTCCAGAACCATTAAATGTAGAGGAAGCACATTTCAATGAAAGCTTTGGAGAATTCTCACAGGCAAGGCTTCTAAAAAAGTGGCCAAATGGTCACATGAAGCCAGGCCCATTGTGGTCTACAATGAGGACCATGTGTGTTTCGACTCTCAACTATGGCTGCCAAGTCTTTCAGAATAAAATCACGTGATATGTTGGCTGTGATTCCCAGTGCTCTGTTGAAAGCCACCCTGGGCCTAGATCTCAGTTTTCAAGGGGGACTCTCATGCATGGCCTCCTAAAATCCTAACACAATTCATGGCAATAATTCTCTGAGTTCAGTTCCAGAACTCAGTCTCTAAGGGGAATCACACCAGAGTTCATGTCAAGGTGGACCCAGTCATCTCTTCCAACCACCAAACAAATGGCCACAATTAAAACCAAAACACTCCCACATGGCCCTCATGATCTTTCATATAGCACTCATCATAACCTCTGGCTGGATGTTTCCATGAGGGGCGAAGCCCAAGACAGTCTCCAAAATAATCTCCCTTGCCCCTTAATGGCCTAAAATCAGGGTTGCCTGGACACACTTTCTGTGAACCAGGAGTGATCAAATAGGCCTGCTGTTAATACTTCTCTGCTTCTCTAATTTGAGGCCTACTGACTGTGGGGTTTATTTTTTTATGTGAATTGGAGTCATTAGAAAACCAAGCACTTATCGGCTAGCTTCTGCAGGGTTTGAAGAAAATCATTTGACCCAAAGAATCCCTATTCTCACTTGATGGAGGTCAGGAACCTAACAGAAGAAGGGGAGAGACTTCATCCACAATGACTGCTCTTTTGGCCATTTTGGTTTTGGATGCACACATGGGATCATTCTTAAGATACATCAGGTGCTGAGAATCTAAGCCATTGCCTCAAACAGGGCAAAGAGGCGGATTCAGACACATCCCTTTCCAAAGCAATTAAGCAAAGAGGCACAGGTGATGCCCATTCATTTTCATTTGAAACCTGTTTTCTTCAGGTTTCACAAAGGGGGTGGACTGAGGCAAAGACCTTCCTGACATTCAGGGCAACAGAACAATAGGTAAGCAAAGCAGGGTTTCTCCACTGAGACTTTATTGGTCACACTGATATTTGAGTTTTCTGAGATGCTCGCCATTCCCTTCAGCTATCCAGTACATGGCCATGTAACAGGGCTTGGAAGTGGTACATATCTTGGACACAAAACCATGAGCCTATTCTGTAGAGTGGCCAGAATTCAGGAAGAACGCAGGAACTTTGGAAAATAGCACGTGTTGCCCATCGATAAGGCAAGCCAAAATCCATTAATCAATTTGGCAGAATAAATGATGGGAAGCTTTCTACTAGACAGGACACATCAATTGATGCATTCTCTTTTCTAATGTCTATAACCATGGACACAGTGGGATACACAGACATAGAAACACTCGCCTTGTCAAATGACTTACTAGAAATAGTTCACTCAAAACCAAACAAACCGCCTTTTCTATCTATTCTCAGAACATGAGACAAATCCACAAACACACAGCGACACCCACAGAGGCACCTCCTTCCCCAAAGTAGGTCGGTGACTATCCAGAGTGTCCTCTGACTGGTGGGCCATAGTATGTTCCCCAGAAATGGCCTGTCCTGTCTCAGATCTGGTCTCCTTAACCAACTCTGTGAAGATGTCAGGAGCCAGTGGTGAACCACTATCTGCTTTCCTCAGGAAAGGCCCCTCTTCAGAGCTTTTCTGGAATTTGGCCATTCTCATATCAGTAGGTACCAAGAAAGACTGACTCTGTCCTTGGTATATACAAACAAGTGAGACCACTGTGACTGGGAATGGGACAGGCTCTGGGTGCCTGTCTTCCTGGATAACAAGTTCTTAGAGTTTCATCACCAAGGAAGTGAGGTGAGGTCACTTCCTTCAGGAACTGAATGAGGTCACTGCCTTAGCAACCACTTTGTCCTAACAGTTGCTTCCAAGGGTCCCATGAGATGGAGGCTGCCCCTACGTACTGTGACACTTTCACAAGTTAGAATGTATATCAACCATAGGCACCCAAGACCAGCTCTCCAAACAGGACTGTTTGGGTCCATATTCTAATGGGTGGCACTAGAGCAGATTATGCTTAGTGAAGCTGGCCAATCCCTAAAAAACAAATACCAAATGTCTTCTTTGATATAATGAGAACAACTAAGAATAGAGCAGGGAGGAAGAGCAGGAAGAAAAGATTAACATTAAACAGAGACATGAGGTGGGAGGGAAAGAGAGAGAAAAGGGGAATTGCATGGAAATGGAGGGAGACCCTCATTGTTATACTAAATTACATATTAGAGGTTGTGAATGGAATGGGAAAATAACAAGGTGAGAAATGAATTACAGTAGATGGGGTAGACAGAGAAGATGGGAGGGGAGGGGAGGGGGGATAGTAGAGGATAGGAACGGTAGCAGAATACAACAATTACTAGTATGGCATTATGTAAAAATGTGGATGTGTAACCGATGTGATTCTTCAATCTGTATCTGGGGTAAAAATGGGAGTTCATAAATCACTTGAAGCTAATGTATGCTAATGTATGAATATGTTATGTCAAAAGATTTGTAAGGCTTTGAACAACCAATAATAAAAAAAAGAACAGAGAGGCTGATTCAGTAACAACCTTTCATACTGACCAGGTTGTTTGACATGGAAGTTGACTTTTGCTCTCTCAGGTCCTTCAGTGGTGCCTATATCTTCTCCAGGGATCACTTCTGAATGAAACTTTGAGTTTTTCAACAGGTGGAAGATTCCCTACATTCCTCTATTTTATGACCAACACTGTCCCTGCTCTTCTGTAAAGTTAGATTGAGGGAACAGTGTATGGTTTCGCTTAATAACAGGTTTGGTTTGGGTTAGGAATCATTCTGCTTGATGAATAATGGTATTGGGAACCTGTGATATTTATAAGAATATATAGGTGAAATATAAGTATGAAAACAGAAATCTAGGTAAGATCGGCATTGCACTCTTGATTGGGATACTTAGCTTTGATACATGTTGTGCAAAGATGTTTCAGATAAATCAATAATCAATGGCATAGGACCTTGTACCTTCGATGATTGAATGTAGAAGTGAGTATCCACTCAAACTGTGATAGTCGGTAGGATTAGGAAGATATTCTGTAGGTTTCAGAAGAAGAGTGAGTACAGGAATTGGACCAAAAGTTCTTTAGCAATAGGGTATCACATAGACAGTGAACGTAAATGTCAGCACATGTGAAGTGTTAGTCAAAATGGTGAACTGGTGAAAATATTTAGGAAAGCAGACATCAATAGAGACATTAGGAAATCAGGGAAAGTATAAAGTGAGTGATAGGATTAGACATTTGAACAGAGTTGAGGTTGAATATATAGTCTTAGGAAGAAACAAATATGTTGTCATAAATAGGATTGACATTTGAGAGCATTAGGCAACCTGGACATGAAAGTTTTTAGTAATCCATGCTCACTTTCCATTTAGGCTTTGGTACAATCGTAAGTGTGACCTCTGCTTATTGTGTCCAGAATATTACTGTGATAAATGCATACATACATCAGGTGACATGAGTATTTCTTCCACCATTTCTGGGAGCAACATTTTGAAGACGAATAAATTAGTATTGGGGTTACAAATAGATGTACCCTTTGTCTATGAATGTAGAGATAATTCATGAATAGACCATACTGTGAATAAATAATATAATTGGTTCCAACTTTAAATAATAGATTGAATTGATATCTGAATATATACAGAAAATCTTATATTGATATACAATTATTCATTCTAACCAGTAATACATCTAATGGTAATATTAGGGTTATGTTTTATCATGAAGAGTGTGTGAGTTTTGCTTCAAAATGATTATGGAAATTGAAAATAATGTGTTTGAAATAAAGTCTCATGAAAAGACCAGTTAAGAAACCTGGAGGAATACATGTGTTCTGAATCAGTAAATGATTGAAAGTGAATCAAATGCCTATAAATTTTTGAACTTATGGATGAAATATATGTCCTATGATGTTCGTAAACTGTAGAAATTGTATTGTACCAGTGTTGAATAAAAGAAACTTCAAAATAAACATCATGTCCCATAGGAATCTACTTGCATTGATGTTAAACAGGGTCAGTTAATGTAGAAATATTAGGATTGTATGCACCATTCACTGAAGTTAGTTTTCAGTAATAGGAAACAAATATGTATTTCAGGTGGATGAATATTTCTGAGAATAATCTTGTGAAATGTTGATTATAAATCCACATACATGAACATGAAAGAATTTAGGTAGTGTATATAAGACACATATATTTTATATTTGGAAAAATTTGAAGATTGTATATATATATATATATATATATATATATATATATATATATATATAAACAAAAACAGACAATACGATGTAGCAATATATATGCCAATCGAAATTCTTCATGAAATGTACATCAGCCACAGATGCAAAAATATTTATTTTACTAAACATGGATTTATGTATGGCTTGTTGTTCTACTAGGAGGCTCACCCATAGGTTGAATTTTCTACTAGGAGGCTGACCCATAGGTTGAATTTTCAGTTCCAACAGAGTTTAGGAGGAGTGATCTCTTCTCACAATTTGTATTTGCCAAGTCAGACACCTCAGAAGAATATACGTGTGATACCAGGTAGGATTCTATATGTGCATATAAAAATACATGTGCTGAATTGGCTACAGAGAATGGGAGACAGGTATTCACATATTTGTTAACTTTAAAAACATGTGGAGAACTATTTCAATTATAAATTAGCTAGATTTATAACACCTACCCTATATCATTCAAAAGGCAAGTCCAACTATACACCATGCCTCATCTGTACTGCTTGCATTTCCATTCTGTTGGATTATTTTTCTCCATCATATTAGTATTAGTAGTCAGAGTCTAGTAGGTTATGGTTTAGTGTCAGGTCTCCGGGCCGGCTGGACACTTCAACGTGGGCGTTGAACCTTGTTGGGGAGGAATGAAGGGAAAAGAGTCATGAGAGATGACAGCAAGACAACAGTTCTGATCATGCTGAAAACTTTTATAGTTCTCACAGTGTATTTATATGCTGCGGATGAGAAAGCTCTGTTATCGGCAGTTGCTGGATGTCTTCACAGGGTGAGATAACCTCAGGATATTTCAGGAAGACGGATAGCTGCAGGATGTCTCAGGGTGATAGATGGCTGCGGGATGTCTCCCAGGCAGGATATCTCGCAGGGGGCTATTTCTTGTAAGTGTCAGGCTATTCTTTGAAGGAGAACTTCCTTCTAGCCCCTGACATCTCCTCCCTTTCTTATATAAAATATTTGACCATACCTTACAGGCCAATGTTTTAGGGGTTATAGAGGCTCTGTTTCTCTAGCAGGCCTTAGAATATCTCCTGATCTGATCGAGCATGTTTACTAGATTTCGTGGTGGCCTTGGCATGTTTTTTGAGGAGACGGCTTTGAGGGGGAATCATGCCAACTGCCATGCACCAGAGCGTGTCACTCAGAAGACTTGGATTTTGGGAACCATGGATCCATCCTCCTGCAGTCCTTCCTGCACCCTCCGTTATTATGCCCTAATGTCCTCACTCCATGGGTGCATCCTCCCCCAAGTGGAGCGGCCCATGGAGGACGAACCCTTATGGCAAGTGCAGAAGATCGTTGGTCAGAGCTGTTACTTAGAGTTTTGTGTAAGAAAGCGAGATCTGTGGGCATGTAAACTTAAGAAATAAGCTTGTGAGGAGGGTAGAACATCCTTTTAAATGTTGGCAGCACGGTCTTCCATATCCAGGCAATGATAGTGGACCTGTATGGGCTTAGAGGCCAAAATATTAATCTGTTCTTTAATAAATTGTACCAGCCTGTTAATAATGCAGGGTTTTAGGGACACCATTAAAAGTAAACCCAACAAAGGGCCTAATAGGGGAAGAAGGTAGGGTAAAAATCCATTAAGCCCAGTCCAGAGGGGATTTTCAAATATTTCCCTTCATCTCTTTTCTAGATCTTCTTGAAGCTGCTTAATTTTAGTGCATACTATGCCAGAATTATTGGCATAAATGCAGCATCGTTCCCCTAAGGCCAAGCAAATACCTCCCTGGTTAGCTGTCAGCAAATTTAAGCCTCGTCTTTTTTGAAGGAACACTTCTGCCAGGGAGTCTATTTGGTCCTGCAAATCTTTAATGGTTCCTGATAGAGTTTTTATCAGTTGTTCCTGATAGAGTTTATAATTTGTTGAGAGAGGCGATGGTAAGAGTGAATAGACGTGCCTAAGCCAGTGTACCTGTGCCCACAGGAACTGTTATTCCAAGGCTGGCAGATTGTTGGCTGCATCTGAAAAAGAGGAAATTTTGTCCTCATGAGGAGTGCCTCTGTCCCTGTTTTGAGGTAAGTCATTAACCTGTTTAACCAGGAGTTCTGGTAACCATCTTGGGGCTGTTTGATCTTGGTCCAAAACACAAGCTGAGCCTCCTCCCCAGATGAGGACAGGATCTGGGCCTTTCCATTTATTTGTAAGTGGATTGTGTCACATAACAGGTGGGCGAACAGAATTGGACGAGGGATGGCAGTGTCTGTCTGCTGCCGAATCGCCTTCATTGTCTAGGGTAAGAAAAATAAGGGCAAATAATACATTGTTAAGGCGATGCCTGGGTGTGGTAAATACAAGGGAGGAAGCATTAAGGAGGGATAGCCAAGTTTTTAAGTTAAGGTGGGCAAGTTCCACAATGCCTTGGCCCTGAGGGTTGTATGGAATTCTAGTAGTATGACAAATTTGCAAGGTAGCACAAAACTGTTTAAACTTGGCAATGGTAAATGTAGGATAAATATCTGTTTTAATATGTATTGGTTTACCCATAACAGAAAAGGCTGAAACAAGATGAGAAAGGAAATCTTTGGTAGCCTCTCCAGAATGTGGTGATGCAAAAATAAAGCCGCTGAAGGTATCTACAGAAACGTGTATATATTTGGTTATTACAAATTCAAGAAAATGAGTAACATCCATTTGCCAAAACTGATCGGGCAGTAATCCTCGGGGGTTAACTCCCAAGTGTTGAATGGGGAGGGAGACAGCACAACCAGGGCATGCTTTTACTATTTCTCGTGCCTGTTGCTGGTAATTTTACAAAGTAATCAAAGGCTCTGGAAATTTAAATGGTGTATATTGTGTAACTCCATGGCCTTTTGAATGGAGCCAACAAAAATTGGAAAGATGGAACGAGTTGCTGCATCAGCTTGGGCATTACCTTGAATTAGAGGGCTGGGAAGATCATAGTGTGCCCTGATGTGTCCTAAGAAAAATGGGTGTTGTCTGGCTTGAATTAGCTGCTGAAGCTGGTGAAACAGAAAGGCCGCATTGTTAGAAGCCTTAATGGGGGTTGAAATCACCAGCAGGTGCACAGAATGAGCAATGTAGGCACTGTCTTTATAAATATTAACAGGATTATAAAAAATGTTATAAAAACTTGTGTTATGTCAAACAATTCCACAAACTGTGGTGACTGATAGACAGTATCAAAGGTGGTAGGCTTGTTATTGACAACAAAGACCGCTCGGCCATTACAGGAACCGTCTGTAAAGACAGTAAGGGATTGAGGAATGGAAGCCTTTTGAGTAATTTCAGGAAAAGTAAATGGATGTAACTGGACAAAATGTAAAAGGGGGTCTTTGGGGAGGTAGTGTTCAATTGTTCCCAAAAGCCTGATAGGGCAATACCACATTCATCCCTTGTCTCTAGTAAAAATTGGGTTTGGTCCTTAGTATATGGAATAAAAATATTATCAGGGTGTTTGCCAAAATGTTGTAGAGAAATCAAATGACCTTTAAAAATAATAGAAGCTACCTGAGCAAGATAAACAGTAATAACCTTCGAGGATGTGGTGGGTAAATGGACCCAAAACAAGGGGCAGTCTTTATTTTTAAAATGTGGATCTCGCTGCCAAAATATTCCTGTGGGTGTATGAGGAGTGTGTAAAATAACCAGAACCAGAGGAAGGTTATAAGAAATTTGTGTAACAAATTGTTGGGCAATGGCTTCTGTTACTTGGTTTAATGCCTCTCATGCCTTGGGAGTAAGATTTTGAGGGGAGGAGGGGTGGAAATTACCTCTCAAAATATCATTAAGGGTCAAAAGTACACAAGTGCATAATTTTAAATATGTTATTAGACATTGAATATCCCTCAGTAATTTCTGAAAATCTTTAAGGGTGTGAAGATGGTCCACACGTCCTTGTATTTTAGAAATTTGGATCTGATTTTCTAGAATTTTAAGGCCCAAACTCTTATAAGAGTCCTGTGTTTGAACCTTATTAGGAGCTATCTGTAGTCCCAAGGCAGTGAGGATTTTGTAAAAGTCCAAGTAACAATTATTAAGGTCATGGGTATTAGGTGCAGCAATTAACAAATCATCCATATAATGTAAAATATAAATTTGTGGCCCTCACTCTCTCACAGGGTCTACTGCTTGAGCAACCTATTTTTGGCAAAGAGTAGGGCTGTTGGCCATACCTTGGGGAAGAACCTTCCATTGAAGTCTCTGCATAGGGCCCTGAATATTAATGCAAGAAAGACTAAAGGCAAAATAGGGTCTATCCTCAGGATGTAAAGGAATGATAAAAAAGCAAACTTTTAAGTCCATAACCATTTTACAATAGTTTTTGTGAATAGCCACTGGTGTGGGAATGTCTGGCTGTAGTGCTCCCATCGGGAGTATAACTTTATTAATGGCACACAAATCTTGTAAATGGCACCACTTGCCTGATTTTTTCTTGATAACAAAAATAGGAGTGTACGATGGTGACGTTGAGGGCTCTACATGGCGGGCTGCCACCTGTTCCTTCACTAACATGGAGGCAGCCTCCAAATTTTCATGGGTAAGGGGCCACTGATCCACCCACACAAGAGTCTGAGTCTCCCAAATAATTTTATCTGCATGGGGTACAGGAGGGTCAGGGACCGACACTAAAAATCCAAATATCCAAGTCCATATGTATTTTTTTATGGGTTGTATAAGCCCCACCAGTCCTTGTCTCAGCCTCCCAAGGCCTGTACCAGGGACAAAATTCATACGGAGCATTTGATGAGTCACCATGGAATTGGGACTAGCAAGAATAACTTCCATTTGACTCAAAATATCTCGGGCCCATAGGTAAACAGGGAGGTCAGGAACAACGAAAGAAGTGACAGTTCCCTTATTACCCCCTTTATCAGTCCAGCTAAGAGCAGTAGAGCTGACCAGAGGATTTTTTGACTTTCCTATCCCTTTAAGGTCAGTCAAGGATGGGGTGAGGGGCCAACCTTATCGCCAGTATTTTTGAGAAATAATTGTCGCATCAACTCCAGTAACTAAAATTGCTTGGAATTCCTTTCCTTCAATAAGTAAGGTAAGGGTGTGTTTATTATGAGAAATGGGATGAACCCAATATACCTCAGAGGAGCCCAAGGAGGCAGTCCCCCACAGTAGGTTTGGGTGGTGGAAGTGCCCCTTAATCTAAGGGAAGGAGTATTAATTGTGCAAGACTTTTTCCTCCTGGGATGGCCGCAACTCTATTAATAACTGTGGCCAGTATTTTTATTTCTCCAGTGAAATCATTATCATTAATGCCAGGGAAGACCTGAACACCTTCTAAGGTAGTAGAGGCTCTTCCAAGAAGAAGGGCACACGTATGAGATGGAGGGGGACCCATAATTCTAGTTGGTATTATCTGGGGCCCTTGCATTGAGTCTAATGTTGTATCAGTGGTGGTACAGAGGTCCAATCCTGCACTGCCTGGAGTGGGTAGTTGGAGGGAGCCAATTGTGGAGAAGGATTTTGAGGTAGGTTGGGAGTTTGGAAGGGAACAAACCTTATTGCCCCAGGGAGTTTCCTGAGAAGCAGGAAGAAATAGGCTGTCCGAGGGCATTTGTCATTGATCTACACTCACTGGCCCAGTGATGAACTTTACCATATCAAGGACAAAGTGTAGCTGGGGGCGGTTTAGCTCCAGTTTGAGGAGACGCTATTCTTACTCTTTGTTTGCCTGTCGGACACTTGCGTGCAAAGTGGCCTGGTTGTTTACAAGTAAAGCAAATACGTGAGCCAGGATTGTAAAAGGCCTTGGTAAAGGGAGCACTAAAGTGAGACCCATGGCATGGGCTGCACCCACCCCTGCACAGACTCTAATAAAGTCAGAAAGTTTCCCTTTATCCTTATGATGTCGAAGAACATCCTGACATGCTGGGTTGGCGTTTTCAAAGGCAAGATGTTTTACAAAGGTGCTTTCGCTTTCGCTTGGTCCAAGCAAGCATTCCGCAGCTAGGTTAAGCCGGGGAACAAAGTCGCTATAAGGCTCGTCGGGCCCTTGTCGAATTCTGGCCAGGGAAGTGATAGCCGAGGCCCTTTCAGGGAGGCGTCTCCAAGTATGTAAGCCAGCCATCTAAATCTGCGCAAAAAGTCCAGCAGGGAAACGTGCCTGTTTAGTTTTAGTGTCAAAAGTTGCATTGCCCACTAGCTTAACATAAGTCCAGGATTTAGAGGAGGCCTTTGTTAAATTTTTTTTGAGCAGTTTCTGACAGGGCTCTTTGAAATCTGCATTCCATAGTAGGAAGTCTCCGGCACTGAGGGCAGCTCGGTCTAAAAATTTCCAATCATTGGGAGTAAGAAATTGTGTGTTGGGGCTTTCTAATAAAGCCAACGTGTAGGGCACAGTGGGGCCATAGTGAGCACAAGCCTTTTTAAGTTTTTCAAGAAAATGGAGGCTAAATTTTTTGTAGACACTCTGGGTTCCTTCCTGCCTAGGGGTGAACTTCTCATCCTCTAAGTCCTGATCTCCTTGATCCATTTCCTCCGCTTCCTCCTCTTGATCCTCTTGTAAGTCTTTGACCTCAGCCTGAGCAGGCTTATCTATCTGACTATTGGTGACTGGGAAGGCGAGCACAGGCCGATGGAGCGGCTTCGCCTTTGTATTAGACCACTGTGGGTCAGCTTGTGTTGACTCCATTCCTAAGGCTAATGGAGAGAGCTCAGAGTCAAGGGATCTTTATTCTTTTAAAAATTGGATCTGTTCCCATCCATGTTGGAGAGACTCTCTCAAGGGAGCCGGATTAAGCAAGGGAAGTGGGGAAAAAATATCTGGGGGGACATTTGGCCCCTGAAGGGCCAGAGCACAAAAGGCAGGAGGGATATAGGAGGGAGGGGAATGTGTAAATCCTATAGGCTGTGGCAGGGTCCTGAGAGGTTGTGGGTCTTCTGAATGGTAGCGAGCTGCTTCCTTCTCCAAGGTAGCCTCCTCCCCAGGGGTCAATGTTTCTCTGGGATTTAAAACTGCATAAAGGCTGTTGGAAACCATTGGAGCCTTATTCATTAGGGTGGAATTTTGAGGAAGATCAGGAAGGTTCCCAGGGTCCTGGGGAGACTAAGAAGGGTCTATGTCTATACTAACTGATGGGCATGCCGAGAAGGGACGAGAGGTCTTTTGCATAGTCTCTTCCCCAATCCTGACAAGTATTAAGGTACCATTGTCAAAGGGTGAACTTTTAAGAATTTCACTAATTAATTTCCAGAAAGAAAAGGTAGGAACAGACATATTTTCTGGGCCAAAGGATTCATAATAATCTTTTAAAATGTCTCCTACTCTAAGCCATCTTTTACCATCAATGGTCCCTTCAAGGGGAAACCATGGAAACAATTTTTCAATGTATGAAAAGAAAAATTTTAAGTCATTTTTCTTAACACGTGCCCCCATGTATTTAAGGATTCCTTTTGGCCTGACAAAAAACAAATCATGTGACGAAATTGCTTTTCCCATGGTGGGTCACTCACTGTGCGTCATCCCCACTCTCCTCCTGGATCTGTCTCTCAGTGGTGTCTGCTGAGGCAATCGTGAGCTCCACTTGTCCAAATCTTCCAGGAGGACGGGGTTCCCCCTCAGTCAAAGGCTCGAGCCCCAGTCGTTGGGCGCCAGTTGTCCCAGCCTGCAGGACACATCAACGTGGGTAGCGAACCTAGATGGGGAGGAATGAAGGGACAAGAGACATGAGAGATGACAGCAAGACAAAAGTTCTGATCAAGATGCAAACTTTTATTGTTCACACAGGGGAATTTATATGCTGGAGATTTGAAAGCTCTCTTATCGGCAGTTCCTGGATGTCTTCACAAGGTGAGATAACCTCAGAATATTTCAGGAAGACAGATGGCCACAGGATGTCTCAGGAACACAGATGACTACAGGATGTCTCCCAGACAGGATGTCTCCCTGGGGGCTGTTTCTTGTAAGTGTCAGGCTATTCTTTGAAAAAGAATTCCTTCTACCCCTTACAGTCAGGGATTCAGTATTTCAAATGAAAAATTGGAGAAAGAATCCAATGTGTATGCAAATATGTGCTACCCAAAAATCTTCACACTCTCATTCAGAACAATGCCTTGACATTACCTTCACCCCAACTAAGACACAATTAGAGGAGAAGAGTTAGAAAATCTGTGAATACACATCAAGAATGGAAAATGCTCAGGAGTTCACAACTTTGGAGGTGGTAGAGGAGTTTCCAAATGTAAGGGAGAGGGTAAAACTCCACAAACATGGAGCTCTGCTGGACTAAAGACTTCTTGAGAAACTGCCTCTGAGGTTGGGCACTTAAAATATATGTTGTTGTCAGGAGCTTTAGCTCCCTTTGTAGTGAGACCATTAAGCTGGGTCTGCATGTATGTTACCTGAAGGACATGGTTTCTTATTTTCCAAAGGACATGAGGCAGCAGTGCTGAATTCTCTTTTTGTAGGTAAACTGTTGTCACTGGGGGCTAAGTGTCTTCCAGTTTGGAAGCCATTTGCTCATCCTCCAATTTTGTTGTGTTTCTTGCAGCTGCACTGGAAGTTTGGTATTTGCTTCATGAAATACGAAGAGTTCAACTGGGACACAGTACTGAAAAGAGTTCTGTCACATGTGGTGGGTAAGGGTCTGCAGGAGAATGCACCAATCAGGCTTCTATCCCACATAGCTTGCCCCCTTCACCTTAGCAATCTGATTCTAAACATTGCACTGAAACCTCTCCATATAACAACATGCCTTTACATACAAGGGTCTGGGGGCTGCACCATGTCAGTCACAAACCATTTGAAAGCCAATGGCAGATCCACATCACCCAACCACAGATGTTTTAACACACACCTTCACACCACTTTTCTAGGCCAACTACTCAGCAGGCTCCAAATTACTGCCATCTCTGTTCTACACCATTTTCATGAAACCCAGTCAATCAGGCACTGTCTGGTACACTCGTGATCATCAATAGGACATCCAAAGATTCTACAGTGCGAAGTGGTCATGGGAATTTCAAAAATTTCATGTTTTTTATCAGGCATTTGTCAAGGATGAAGTTGGAGGCACTGTGGGTTTCAATTCATTCAGGAACCATTAAATGGAGAGGAAGCTCATTTCAATAAAAGCTCTGGGGAATTCTAACAGGCAAGGCTTCCCAAAGACAGGCAAAAAGGTAACATTAAGCCAGGCGTTTGAGGTCTACAATGTGTGGTCCATTTGTGTTTTGACTTGCAACTATGGCTGCCAATTCTTTAAGAATAAAATCATGTGATATTCTTCCTGAGATTCCCAGTGCTCTGTGGAAAGCCACCCTGGGCCTAGATCTCAGTTTCCAAGGGCAACTCTCATGCGTGGCATCCTAAAATCCCAAAACAATACATGGCAATACTTCTTTGAGGTCCATTCCATAACTCAGTCTCTAAGGGGAATCACACCAGTGTTCAAGACCAGGTGGACCCATCATCTTTTCCAACAGCCACAAAAATGACCACAATTAAAAGCAAAACACTTCCACATGGCCCTCATCTTCTTTCATATAGACACTCATCATAACCTCAGGCTGTAGTTTTTCATGAGGGGCACAGCCAAAGACAGTATCCAAAATAAGGTCCCTTGACCCCATTTGCCTAAAGTCAGTGTGGCTGGGACACCCTTCCTGTGAACCAGGAGTGATCAAAGAGGCCTGCCCTTAATACTGCTCTGATTCTCCATTTTGAGGCCTAATGATTGTGGGGTTTAGATTCTTTATGTTAATTGGAGTCATGAGAAACCTATGAACGTATGGTCTAGTCTCTGCAGGGCTTTGAAGAACTCATTGGACCCAAAGGATCCCTATTCTCATAGATGGACGTCAGGAACCTTACAGAGGAAGGTGAGAGACTTCATCCACAATGACTGCTCTTTTGGCTTTTTTGGTTTTGGATGCAAACGTGGGATGTTTCTTTAGATCCATTAGGTGCTGAGAATCTAAGCCGTAGCCTCACACAGGGCCAAGAGGCTGATTCAGACACATCCCTTTCCAAAGCAATTAAGCAAGGAGCCACAGATGATGCCCATTCATTTCCATTTGAAAACTCTTTTCTTCAGGCTTCCCAAAGGGGTGGCCTGAGGCAAAAAACTTCCTGACATTCAGAGCAACAGAACAATAGGTAATTAAAAGTACCAAAGCAGGGTTTCTTCACTGAGACTTGTCAGAAGCCAGTGGTGAGCCACTATCTCTTTTCTCATACAAGCCCCCTCTTCAGAGCTTTCCTGGCATATGGCCATTCTCACATCTGTAGGTACCAAGATAGACTGACTCTGTCCTTGGTAATTCAAAACTAGTGACACCACTGGGAGTGGGACTGGGACAGGCTCTGTGTGCTTGGCTTCCTGGATGTCAATTTCCATCACCGAGGAAGTGAGGTGAGGTTACTTCCTTCAGGATCTGAATGAAGTCACTGCCTTGGCAACCACTTTGTCCTAACAGTTGCTTCCAAGGGTCCCATGAGATGGAGGCTTCCCCTACTTAATGTGACAATTTCACAAGTTAAAATGGTATATCAACCATAGGCACTTGGGAACAGCTCTCCATACAGGCCTGATTTGGTCCATCTTCTCTACATTAAGAAGAGAGAGGCTGATTAAGACACAACCCTTCATCCTGACCAGGTTGTTTGCCATGGAAGATGACTTGTGCTCTCTCAGGTCCTTCATAACTGCCTACATATTCTCCAGGGATCCTTTCAGCATGGATCTTTGAAGTTCTCAGCAGGTAGAGGATCCCTACATTCCAGTATTATAAGACCACCTCTGTCCCTCCTCTTCTGTAAAGTAAGATTGAGGGAACAATGTATGTTTAGGGTTAATAACAGGTTCAATTTGGGTTAGGAATCATTTTGTGGATGAATAATGGTATTGGCAACCTGCGAAATTTATAAGAATATAGAGGTGAACAGTGTGTATGAAAACAGAAATCCAAGTAAGATTGGAAGCCCAGAAGGGCATTGGGCCCTTGATTGTGGTACTTAGCATTGAATTACATTCTGCACAGATGTCTCAGATAAATCAATATACAATGGCATGGGACCTTGTACCTTGGATGATTGAATGTAGAAGGGAACATCCAGTCAAAAAGGGATAGTCAGTAGGAATAGGAAGATAGTAGGTAGGTATAGAAAAAAGGGTGAGTGTATGATTTGGAACAAAATTTCTTTAGCAATAGGGTTTCGGTTAGAAAATGAATTTAAATGTCAGCACATGTGAAGAGTCTGTCACAATGATGAAGTGGGAAAAATATGTAGGTAAGCAGATATCAATAGGGACATTATGAAATCAGGCAAAGTAAAAAGTGAGAGATCGGCTTAGACATTTTCAAAGGGTTGAGTTTGAATATGCAATCTTAGGAAGAAACAAATATGTAGTCATCAATAGGATTGACATTTGAGAGCATAAGTAATCTTGGACATGGATGATTTTAGTAATACATGTTAATTTTCCATTTTGGCTTTGGTACAATCATAAATGTGAACTTTGAATTTAGTGTCCAGTATATTTCTGTGAATAAATGTATATGAAGATCAGGTGACATGAGTATTTCTTCCACCATTTCTGGGAGCAATATTGACTGACTACTTCTGATTGATAGGTACAGATTCTTTATGTGAATTGGAATCATGAGAAACCCAAGCACCTCTTTAGGGATTGAAGAACTCATATGACCCAAAAAATCCCTATTCTCAATTGATGGAGGTCAGGAATCTAATAGAGGAAGGGAAGATACTTCATCCAAAATGAGTGAACTTTTTGCCATTTTGGTTTTGGATGCACACATGGGATCTTTCTTTAGATCCATCAGGTGCTGAGAATCTAAGTCACAGCCTCACACAGGGCCAAGAGGCTGATTCAGACACATCCCTTTCCAAAGAAATTAAGCAAAGAGCCATAGGTGATGCCCATTCAATTCCATTTGAAAACTGTTTTCTTCAGGCTTTACGAAGGGTTAGCCTGAGGTAAAGAACTTCCTGACATTCAGGGCAACAGAAAAATAGGTAAGCAAAAGGCCCAAAGCAGGGTTTCTCCACTGAGACTTTCCTGGTCACACTGTCCCTGCTCTTCTGTAAAGTTAGATTGAGGAAACAGTGTATGGTTAGGGTTAATAACACGTTCGATTTGGGTTAGGAATCATTCTGCAGGATGAATATTCGTTCTGGGAATCTGCAATATTTACAAGAATATATAGGTAAAATAAAAGTATGAAAACAGAAATCTAGGCAGGATTTGAAGCTCAGATGGGCATTGGGCCATTGAGTGGGTTACTTATCCTTGGATTATGTTCTGCACAGATGTCTCAGATAAATCGATATACAGTGACATAGGACCTTGTACCTTGGATGATTGAAAGTTGAAGAGAACATCCAGTCACAAAGGGAAAGTCCGTAGGTTTAGGACGATATTCTCTAGGTTTAGAAACAACAATGAGTATAGGATTTGGACCAAAAGATTTTTAGCAATTGGTTTTCAATAAGAGAGTGAATGTAAATATCAGCACATGTGAAGAGTGAGACACAATGATGAAATGGGGAAAATATGTAGGAAAGCAGATATCAATAGAGACATTAAGAAATCAGGCAACGTATAAAGTGAGGGATAGGATTAGACATTTTGAACAGGGTTGAGTTTGAATATATAATCTTAGAAAGAAACAAATACATAGCATTTATCAATAGGATTTACATTTTACAGCATTAAGAAACCGGGACATGGATATTTTTAGTAATCCATGCTCACTTTTCTTTTAGGCTTTGCTACAATCATAAGAGTGACTTTTGCTTTCTGTGTCCAGAATATTACTGTGTTAAAATTTATATGTAGATCAGGTGACATGAGCATTTCTTCCACCATTACTGGGGGCAATATTTTGAAGACGTATAAATATTGGGGGAAAAAAGTGGAGTACCCTGTGTCAATGGATATAGAAATAATGTATGAATAGACCATACTGTGAATAAATAATATAACTGGTTCCAACTTTAAATAGTGGATTGATTTGATATCTGAAAATATACTGGAAATCTTAAATTGATATTCATACATTCATTACAACCAGTTATACATCTAACGGTAATATTAGGGTTATGGTTTATCATGAAGAGTGTGTGAGTTTTGCTTCAAATATGATTATGAAAATCAAAAATAATGTGTTTGGAAAGAAGTCTCATGACAAGACCAGTCAAGAACCCTGGAGGAATATATGTGTTCTGAAGCAGGAGGTGATTGAAATTGAAACAAATGCCTATAAATTTGTGAACTTGTGGATGAAATATATATCATATGATGTGCATAAACTGAAGAAATAGTAATGTACCACTGTTTAATAAAAATGAACTGCAAAATACACATCATGTCCCATAGGAAAATGCTTGCATTGATGTTGAACTAGGTTTTACTGTAGAAATATTAGGATTTGTGTGCACCATTCACTGAAGTTAGTCTTCAGTACTAGGAAACAAATCTGTATTTAAGGTGGATGAATATTTCTGAGAATAATCTTGTGAATAGTTGATCATAAATCCACATACATAAATATGAATGATTTTAAGGAGTGTATAATAAGATTCATATATTTCATATTTTGAAAAATTTGGAGAGTATATATATATATATATATATATATACACACACACACACACACACACACACACACAGACAGACATTAAAACTAGCAATATATTTGCCAATCGAAATTCATCATGAAATATGTATCATCCACAGGTGCAAAAATATTGATTTCACTGAAAATGGATCTATATATAATGTTGTTCTACTAGCAAGCTCACCCATAGGTTGAATTTTCAATTCCAACAGTATTTAAGAGGAGTGATCTCTTCTCATAACTTGTATCTGCCTAGTCAGCAACCTCACAAAAATGTACGTGTGATAACAGGTAGGATTCTATATGTGCATATAAAAATACACGTGCTGAATAGTCTACAGAGAAAGGAGACACCAATTTGTTGAAAGCCACAGCTTAAGGGGCCCCATTAAACTTCCAGCTACCAGCAACATTCCCCTGCCAGATGATTATTGGCTCACAGCGGCCCCAGCAACATCTAGCTGATTGGCTCCTCTGCGGTGATGCTCATTGGGCAGTTTCCCTGCCCTTTCAGACCACAGAGCTGCTCATTGTGGGACTTTTTTGGCTCCACCCACCTGACCCAGCTAAATAGCCTCAAGAGCAGGAGGATTGTGGGAGGTGGAGAGGCTTGTGGGTGTGACAGAAACTTTGCAAGGAAGCCAGTGGTGGCAGTTGGGCTCTGAGGGTTTTTCCTGACGAGCTGTTTTGTTTGGCATGTGTGGTTCTAAAAATAAAGTTTGTTTCTTTTGAAAAGTGGCTCTTGAATCATGCCCAGCCAGACTGCAGCATTTTTATGGCTTGCACGGGGAGCCACTGAGGGTAAGTGATAAGGTAAACTGCTCGCCCCTGAGCGAAGGGCGAGGGGATGGGTAGCCATTTAAGATTCCTCTTTTGTTTTGCTTCACTTTTGTTGCCTGTCCATGGAGATGAGTGAGATGGATGAAAAACCGCTCACATCTGAGAAAAAATTATTTACTTCTGAGGAACAGATAGGGAGAAAGGACAGATGCACATGTCAGTAGGATAAAGGCTATAATGACTTTTTGTTGTTCCCTTTTTATTTTATTCTGTCTCGGTTTTGTTTGGCATCGTCTTGTTGGGTTAATTACAGTAGAAATACGGGATCAGAAATTAGTAAAAAAAAAAACAAACTGAAAGAGTGTTAAGTAAATTGTTAGAGGAAGGAGGCATCTCAGTAAAGTCAAGAACAGTCAGGGCATACGTTGATACAATACAAAAATGTAGCCCATGGATTTTTAAGGAGTTGTTAAATATACCATAATGGAACCATCATGGTGAAGATTTAAAAGGGGGTAAAAGAACAGCCCAGGGACTCTGCCAGTTGGCACATTGCCATTGAGGACGTTCATATCTGGTTTGCTTAGTCCAAAGACTTCAGTTCAGACAAAGATAGAAGAACAAAGCTTAGGGCAGAAAAAGCCATCAGGGGCAAAGTTACAAAAGGAGACTGCTACTAACAACTTTCTATCACTAGAGGGCGTAAATGTCCAACCAACAGTGCCTCCTCTACAGGAGACTGTTACTAACACCTTTCTATCACCAGAGGATGTAAATGTCCAAATAACAAGGCCACCTCCATATGCTGGGAGGCCCCCAAACCCCACAGTTGATAGTTCGGATCCTGAGACAGGATCTCAAGTATGAACATGCCCTGATTTTGAGGTAGGAGGGCAGCGAATTCACCATGCTTTAAATTTCAAAATAGTGAACAGCTAAAAGGGGCTGTAACAACCTATGGTCCTCAAGAACCCTTCATTGTAAGCTTGGTCGAATCCATCAACAAATTGAATATGACGCCAGTAGATTGGGCTAATATGTGTAAAGCTGTGCTAAATGGAGGTCAATACCTTTTATGGAAGGTTGCCAATGAGGAATTTTGGAAGGAGACGGCTAGGCATAATGCAGAAACTGGTTATCCTCAGAGAAATCTAGATATGTTGTTAGAAAGGGACCTTATGAGGATCAGCAGCAACCAATTGCATATGATCCTGGCGTATACGCAAAAATTGCTGCAGAGGCGGTTAGGGCATGGAAGACTTTACAACGACATGGAGGTTTACAAGGTCAATTATCTAAGGTAATAAAAGGAGCTAATGAATCTTACACTGAATTTGTAGATAGGCTTATTCAAACAGCTACCAGAGTTTTGGGGAATACAGAACAAGCAATGCCATTAATAAAAAACTGGCTTATGACCAAGCGAATCGTTGGTGCAGAGATATCACTAGACCATGGAAACATGAAGATTTAAACACATATATTAAATTATGTAAAGACATTAATGAATAAGAGAAAGTCATGGCAGCTGCAGTAAAACAGGCTTTAGATGCCAGAGACATCAATGAACAAGGGCAATTTGTGGCAGCTGCAGTAAAACAGGCTTTAGATGCCAGACCAGGAACATGCTACAATTGTGAACAAACAGGACATTTTAAAAGGAATTGCTCCATAGGAAGAGGGTTTAACAAAACTAGGTACCAAAGGAGTAGAATACGTGGGTATTTGCCCACGATGCCATAGAGGGAGACATTGGGCTAATGAATGCCGTTCTCAAACCACCATAGAGGGTACTTCATTATCAAAAATGAACAAGGACTAGCTGTTTATCCACGATATCATGGAGAAAGGCATCGGGCTCCATTGCCAAAAAATGGACAGGGGAGCCCAATGCTCTGGGGCCCCAAACCACAAATATACAGAGCACTGGAGGAACCCAGCAACCCCATCAGTGTAGTGCCCAGGACACATTGTCCATCAGACGCCTCATCAGACAAATCAGAGGGAGCGCAGGGTTAGATATCTGCACCTCCGTCAGATCAGTACTAACTGTAGAGATGGGGGTTCAAATCATTCACACAGGGTGAGAGGACCTCTTCTCAAAGGAACGGTAGGCTTATTATTGGGACGCAGCTCTTCTAATCTAAAAGGACTTATGATAAGTCCTTGGGTAATTGATCCCGATTATGAAGGTGAAATAAAATTATACCCAGTTCTCCAAAGGACATATCAGTAATTTCACCAGGAGATAGAATAGCACAGTTACTAATAATACTCAGTCTGCATGATCAATTTTCCAGTCGTGCTGTAGAAAGAGGTTCCAAGGGATTAGGCTCCACAGGTGTAGATTTGGTTATGCTTTCTTTAAATTTAGATTCTCGCCCCAGGCTAAAACTAAATATTCAAGGACATGAATTTAATGGGCTACTTGATACAGGTGCAGATGTTAGCATCGTCTCTCATCAAGAATGGCCAAAACATTGGCCATTACAACAGTACACTAAAATACTTTGAGACCTAGGAGTGGCAACTAATCCCCATAGAAGTGAAATGGCATTGGATTGGAAGGATCCTGAAGAATGTGAAAGAACTATACAGCCATATGTATTGGATCATCTTCCCGTAAATTTATGGGGATGAGATGTCCTAGATCAATTAGGTTTGACATTAACAAATAACATCAATCAAAATGCACCCACTATTATGGCTAGAGAAGGTTTTAGGAAAGGAAAAAGATTAGAAAAACAAGATCAAGGTATATCAGCACCAATACAAATAGACCAAGCAACAGACAGACATGGGTTGGATTTTCAGAAAGGGCCACTGAGACAATAAAAATTACTTGGAAATCAGAAAGACCAGTATGGGTTCTTCAGTGGACCCTGACTAAAGAAAAGATACAAGCAGCCCAGTTCCTGGTCAAACAACAATTAGCGGAAGAACATATACAACCTTCTGTATCTCCCCATTATACTTTCATTTTTGTCATCAAAAAGAAATCTGGTAAATGGAGATTATTGGAAGATTTAAGAGCCATTAATAATGAGATGGTTATTTTGGGACCTGCTCAATCAAGGATTCCTCAATTGTCTGCTTTGCCAAAAACTTGGTATGTTTTAGTTATACATATTAAAGATTTTTTTTTTTTCATTTCCAATTCTTCCTGAGGATAGTCCAAGTTTTGCATTTACTATCCCTGCACTGAATCATGAAGGTCCTGATCAGAGGTATGAGTGGAAAGTATTCCCTCAAGGGATGGCTAACAGCCCAACTATTTGTCAAATTTATGTTAACAAAGTAATCCAGCCACTTAGAAATCAAAATCCTGAACTACAAATATTTCACAATATGGATGATGTGTTATTAGCACACAAGTTAAAAACCCATTGCTAGAATGTTATGCCACACTTACAAACTTATTAAAAAATTATAATCTAGGGATATCAATTGATAAAGTACAATTAAATTTTCCAATTAATTATTTAGGAGTTCTATTATCCTCAACCATGGTCAGTCCACCAAAAATTCAAATACGAGTAGATCAACTCAAATCAATTAATGACTTTCAAAAGTTATTAGGAGACATTAATTGGATAAGGCCTTATCTAGGTATACCAACAGGAGAGTTGGGACCTATATTTGATATCCTAAAAGGTCCATCTGATCCAAATTCACCCAGAATGTTAATGCCTGAAGCAAGAAAGGCATTAAAAATCATTGAAACATATATGGGAAATATGCATTTGGATAGATTTGATAAAATAATGCCTCTATTATTCATTGTGCTACCAACAAAAAAAATATTCCTACAGGAGTATTTTGGCAAGAAGGTCCATTATTATGGATACATTTATCTTATTCTTCTAACACTATTATTACTAGGTATCCTGAGGCTTAGGGACAATTAATACTAATCGGAATAAAAGCAGCAAAGGGAGTGTTTGGAATTTCTCCCAATAAAATTATTACTCCATACACTATGAATCAAATTGATGAATTAGCTAATGAGTTAAATACTTGGGCAATAATCCTGTGTAAATCTAATGTTTCATTTGATAACCACTTACCATCTAATCTTTTATTGTCTTTTGGGTCATTGCATCCTGTAATTTTTCCAAAAATTACAAGAAAACACCTATCATGAATGCTCCAAATATATTCACTGATGGGTCAAATAATGGTACAGCAGCAATAGTTACACCTGATCAAATTTTTACATTTTTAGCACCCCAACAATCAGCTCAAAAGGTAGAGCTTAATGCAGTATTATAAGCTTTTGTGATGTTTAAAGATTCTGTGTTTAATTTATTTTCCAATAGTCAGTATATAGTTAATGCTATAGTATCCCTTGAAGATGCTGGTAGGATTTCCCCTTCCTCTACTGTTTTCTCTTTGCTTTCCAGTATACAAAGTCTAATCTGGGACAGAAAAGATCCATTCTTAATAGGACATATCTTGGCACATACAGGATTGCCTGGAGCCCTTAGTTTGGGCAATGATTTAGCAGGTAAAACTACACATGACATACATACATATTTTCTCTACACTAGAAGAAGCTATAAATTTTCATGAAAAGTTCCATATCAATGCTAATACTTTACAAAAGCATTTTAAAATAACTAAGGAGCAAGCTAGACAAATAATAAAACAATGTCAAAATTGTGTGACCATTTTACCACATTTTAATCTTAGAGTCAATCCTAGAGGATTGATACCTTACCATATATGGCAGATGGAAGTCACACACTTGCCAGAATTTGGAAAAGTAAAATATTTGCATGTTACAGTTCATACTTCTTCTCGATTTTTGATGGGCTCCCTTCATGGGGGAAAAAAAAAACTAAAGATGTTATAGCTCATTGCTTACAAAATTTTGCCACTGTGGTCATTCCAAAACAGTAAAAAACAGATAATGCCCCCGGTTATACTTCTATCTCTTTTAAACCATTTTGCTCATCATTTGGCATTACTCATATAACAGGAAACCCATACAATCCACAGGGACAAGCCATAGTTGAAAGAGCACATCACACTATTAAAATGTACTCATTAAAGTAAGAAGACAGAATTGGGATGGAATATAAATTCCCCAAAGATAAAATTAAAATAACCCTTTTTAATCTAAACTTTTTAAATTTGGATTTTCAGGACTTAGTGCTGCAGAAAGGCATAAGTGTCCAAAAAATGTGTATAAGCCCGAGGTACTTTGGAAGGATATTCTAACAGGAAAATGGAAAGGTCCTGACCCATTAATTTTCTGGAGTTGGAGGTCTGTTTTTTGGTTTCCACAGGAAGAACAGCAGCCGATTTGGATTCCAGAGAGATTAACTAAGGTCCCGACCCAGTGATTGCCTGGAGTCGGGGGTCTGTTTATGTGTTTCCACAAGGAGAACAGCAGCCGATTTGGATTCCAGAGAGATTAACTGAAGCGCTTTCAATAGACCAAAATAAGATGATTTGGCTCAAATCCATAACAGCTGATATCGAAAACTCCAGTTTGGCTATCCTTACATCTGCGACAGAACAGGGATGCTTTTTTCAATATCTATTTTATTATTGCCCTTTCCCACATCATGAAGTTCTCTTTTGTTTTTGTTGAGCTCATACAGACCTAGGATAATGTTTTGCTTATCAGTTCTATTTTTTGACTATAGAGTTTTTAAACATTGCAATGATGATTTCACATGTAAAAAGTTATAAGACCTTTACTATTATATTATGTGTTGTATGTATTTATTATGTGTGCACACTTGTGTTTTGTGTTATATATTTGAATGTGCGTATGTCCATATATCACATATGATGAGTGCTAATGAAATAATATATCCATTTTTTTTATTCACGTGAATTAAATTGTTTAATTTAAATTGGGAAAACAACTGTTCAGGATTGTCTTAATATGTGAAAAAATAGGAGGTTAACAGACGTGCTTGTTTACTTTCACTTTTCCTTTTCATTATATTTAATTATTCTCTTCAAGATAATGTAAATTGTTAAGAAAATTGTTTTCTTTTAGTGCCCTCAGGAATGTTACATAATTTTTTCTTTAGCCATTACTGCCAGAATTCCTATTTTCATCCCAGTGCCAGTGAAGACAAAGATAAAACCAATCTACAGATTCTGCAATAGCCATCACTGAACTGCTTGCAGAACTTGCCTGGATTATGTATCACTTGTATGCATTGTGAACTCACTTGTATGCATTGTGAACTATCTGCTGCTGCAGCGAATTGTCGTAGTGTTGGGGTACTTATGCTGATGCTGTCATCAGTGATAGAATTTTTCCAATAGGAGCCATCAATTGACTTGGTGTATCTTTCCTATTCTCACTTGATAGAGGTCAAAAAACTTACAGAGGGAGGTGAAAGACTTCATCAGCAATGACTGCTCCTTTGGCAATTTTGGTTTTGGATGCACACATGGGATTTTTCTTTAGATCTATCAGGTTCTGAGAATCAAAGCCACAACCTCACACAGGGCCAAGAGGCTGATTCAGACACATCCCTTTCCAAAGTAATTAAGCAAAGAGCCACAGGTGATGCCCATTCATTTCAATTTGAAAACTGTTTTCTTCAGGCTCCACAAACGGGTGGCCTGAGGCAAAGACATTCCTAACATTCAGGGCAAGGGAACCATAGGTAAGCAAATTGCTCAAAGCAGGGTTTCTCCACTGAGACTTTTCTGGTTACACTGATCTCTGAGGTTTCTGAGATGTTCCCATTCCATTCAGCTATCCAGTACATGGCTATGTCACAGAGTTTGGAGGTGGTACATATCTTGGACACAAAACCATGAGCCTATTCTGGAGAGAGGCCAGAAATCAGGAGGTGAACAGGAACTTGGGAAGATAGTAGGTGTTGTCTATCCATAAGGCAAGCTGCAGTCCATTCATAAAAAGGGCAGAATAAATGCCTGGAAGCTTCCTACTAGTCAGGACACCTCCATTGATGTATTGGCTTTTCTAATAACTACAACCACGGACACAGTGGATACACAGACATAGAAAAACTCGCCTTCTCAAACGACTTACTAGAAACAGTCGACTCCAAACCAAACAAACCACCTTTGCTACCTATTCTCAGAACATGAGACAAAAGCACGAACTCACACCCACACCCACTAAGGCACCTCATTCCCACAACTAGGTCTGTGACTATCCGGAGTGTCCTCTGACTGGTGGACCATACTTTGTTCCCCCCAAATGGCCTGTCCTGTATCAGATCAGGTCCCTTTTGCCAACTCTGTTAAGTTGTCAGGAGCCAGCAATGAGCCACTACCTGCTTTCTCAGGAAAGGCCCCTCTTCAGAGTTCTCCTGGCATTTGGTCATCCTCACATCAGGAGGTACCAAGAAAGACTGACTCTGTCCTTGGAAAATTCAAACAAGTGTGCCCACTGGGAATGGGACTGGCACTGGCTCTGGGTGCCTGGCTTCCTGGATCCCAAGTTCAGAGAGTTCTATCACCAAGGAAGTGAGGTAGGTCACTTCCTTCAGGAATTGAATGAGGTCAATACCTTGGCAACCACTTTGTCCTAACAGTTGTTTACAAAGGTCCCATGAGATGGAGGCTGCCCCTACTTTCTCTGACTCAGTCATAAGTTAGAATGGTATATCAACCACAGGCACCATGGAACAGCTCTCCACACAGGCCTGGTTTTGTCCATCTTCTCTACATTAAGAACAGAGCGACTGATTCAGACACAATACTTCATCCTGACCGGTTTTTTTTTGCCATGGAAGATGATTTTGCTCTCTCAGGTCCTTCATAGCTGCCTAAGTCTTCTCCAGGGATCATTTCTGCATGGACCTTTGAGTTTTCAGCAGGTGGAAGATACCCTAAATTCCTGTATTGTAAGACCAACTCTGTCCCTGCTCTATTGTAAAGATAGATTGATGGAACAGTGTATGCTTAGGGTTAATAACAGGTTTGATTTGGGTTAGGAATCATTCTGTGTGATGAATAATGATTTTGGGAACCTGCGATATTTACAAGAATATATAGGTGAAATATAAGTATGAACACAGAAATCTAGGTAAGATTTGAAACCCAGAAGTGCATTGGGCCCTTGATTGGGATACTCAGCTTTGAATTATATTCTGCACAGATGTCTCAGATAAATTGATATACAATGGCATAGGACCTTGTACCTTGGATGATTGAATGTCGAAAAGAACATCCAGTCAAAAGGATAGTCAGTAGGATTAGGAAGATATTCAGTAGGTTTAGAAAGCAGAGTGAGTATAGGATTTGAACCAAACGTTCTTTAACAGTAGGGTTTCGGGTAGAGAATGAATGTAAATATCAGTACATGTGAAGAGCCAGTCACATTGATGAACTCTGGAAAATATGTAGGAAACCATATATCAATAGAGACATTAGGAAATCAGGCAAAGTATAAAGTAAGTGATAGGATCAGGCATTTTCAACAGTGTTGAGGTTGAATATATAATCTTAGGAAGAAACAAATATGTAGTCACCAATAGGATTGACATTTGATAGCATTAGGCAACCTGGACATAGATGTTTTTAGTAATCCATACTCACTTTCCATTTAGACTTGGGTACAAACATAAGTGTGACCTTTGCATTTTGTGAAAGAAGTCTCATGAAAAGACCAGTCAAGAAACCCTGTGGAAAACATGTTTTCTGAATTAGGAAGTGATGGAAAGTAAGACAAAATGCCTATAAATTTCTGAACTAGTGGATTAAATATATATCCTACCATGTGCATTAACTGAAGAAAAAGTAATGTACCAGTATTGAATAAAAATGAAAGACAAAATACACATCACGTCCCATAGGAATCTACTTGCATTGATATAAAACTGTGTCAGTTACTGCAGAGATATTAGGATTTGTATGCACCATTTACTGTTAGTTTTCAGTACTAGGAATCAAATATGTAGTTCAGGTGGATGAATATTTCTCAGAATAATCTTGTGAAAAGTTGATTATTAATCCACATACATGAATATGAATGAATTTACGGAGTGTATAATAAGACACATATATTTCATATTTTGAAAAATCTGTAGAGTGTGTGTGTATATATATATATAAACACACACACACACACACACACACACACACACACACACAGGCACGCACACAAACAGACATTAAAAAGTAGCAATATAAGCCAATTGAAATTCACCATGAAATATATGTCATCCACAGATCCAGATAAATTCGTTTTACTGAACATGGATTCATGTATAATTTTATTGTACTAGGAAGCTCATCAATAGTTTGAATTTTCAGTTTCAACAGCGTTTAGTAGGAGTGATCTCTTTTCACAATTTGTGTCTGCCAAGTGAGCCACCTCACAAGAATGTACGTGTGGTACCAGGTAGGATTCTATATGTGCATATAAAAATACATGCGCTGAATAGGATACAGAGAAAGGTAGACAGGAATTCACATATTTGTTAACTTGAAAAACACATGGAGAACCATTTCAACAAAAAATTGACTAGATTTATAACTCCTACCCTATATAAAGCAAAAGGCAATTCCAATGATACACCATTCGTCCTCTGAACTGCTTGTATTTCTATTCTGTTTGGGTTAATTTTCTCCATCATATTAGAATTAGTAGTCAGAGTCTAGTTGGCATGGGTTTGTGTCAGGGATTCAGTATTTCGAATGAAAATTTGGAAAATGATTCCAATGTTTATGCAAATATATGCTACAAAAGTATCTTCCCACTCTCATGCATAACAATGCCTTGAGATTACATTGGCCCCAAGTTAGAAACAATTAAAGGAGAAGAGTTAGAAAATCTGTGAATACATATCTGGAATCAAATATGCTCACGAGTTCACAAACTTGGAGGTGGTAGAGGAGATTCCAAAAGTAAGGGACAGGGTAAACACTCCACAAACATGGAGCTCTGCTGGACTAAAGACTTCTTGAGGAACTGCCTCTGAGGTTGGGCACTTGAAATATGTGTTGTAGTCAGGAGATTTAGTTTCCTTTGTAGTGAGACAATCAAATCTGGGTATGCTTCTATGTGACCTGGAATACATGATTTCTTATTTTCCAATAAACATGAGGAAGCTGTCTTTAATTTTCTCTTTGTAGGTAAACTGTGGCCACTGGGGACTAATTGTCTACTCTTGTGGACTCTGAAGCCATTTGATCATCCTCCAGTTTTCCTGGTGTTTCTTGCTACTGCACTGGGAGTTTCGTATTTGCTTCAAGAAATACAAGGAATTCACCTGGGACACAGTGCTGGAGGGAGTTCTGTCACCTGTGGTGGGTCAGGGCCTGCAGAAGAATGTACCAACCAGGCTTCTCTTCCACATAGCTTGCCTCCTTGACCATAGCAACCGGATTCTGAACATTGGCCTGAAACCTCTCCATATAAAAAGATACCTTTACATAGAAGCGTCTGCTGGCTGCACCATGTCAGTCACAAGCCAATTGGAAGACAATGGCAGATCCACATGGCCCCACCACAGATTTTTTTTTATCACACACCTGCCCTTCACTGCACTAGGCCCACTACTCTGCAGGGTCCAACTTCCTGGAATCTCTGTTATACACCATTTTCATGAAACTCAGTCAATCAAGTCACTGTCCTGAATAATCATGTTCAGCAACAGGACAACCAAAGTTTCTCCAGTGCCATCTGGTCATGGGAATTTCAAAAATTTCATGGTATTTATCTAGCAATTTTTCAAGGATGAAGTTGGCAGCATGTGGGTTTCAATTCATTCAGGGACCGTTAAATGTTGTGGAAGTTCATTTCAAATGAAGTTCTGGAGAACTCTCACTGGCAAGGTTTCCCAAAGATTGGCCAAAGTGTCACATAAATCCAGGCCCATTGAGGTCTACAATGTAACGTCCATGTGTGTTTTGACTCTCAACTAAGACTGCCAAGTCGTTAAGAATAAAATCATGTGATATCAAGCCTGAGATTCCCAGTGGTCTCTGGAAAGCCACCCTGGGCCTAGATCTCAGTTTCCAAGGGTGACTCTCATGCTTGGTCTTCTAAAATCCCAACACAATTCATGGCAATACTTCTCTAAGTTCAGTTCCTGTACTCAGCCTCTAAGGGGAATCACACCAGAGTTCAAACCCAGGTGGACTCAGTCATCCCTTCCAACTGCCACAAAAATAACCACAATTAAATCCAAAACACTCCCACATGGCCCTCACTTCTTCCATATAGACACTCATCATAACCTCTGACTGGAGATTTTCATGAGGAATGCAGCCCAAGAGAGTGTCCAAAATATGCTTTCTTGCCCCTCATTTACCTAAATTCTGCGTGACCTGGACACCCTTCCTGTGAACCAGGAGTGATCAAATAGGCCTGCCGTTAATACTGATTCACTTCTCAAATTTGAGAACTACTGACTGTGGGGTTTAAATTCTTTATATGAATTGGAGTCATGAGAAAACCCAACCACCTATGGGCTAGCCTCTGCAGGGAACTGAAGAACTCATTTGACCTAAAGGATCCCTATTCTCACTTGATTGATGTCAGAAACCTTACAGAGGAAGGCGAAAGACTTCATCCACAATGACTGCTCTTTTGCTGTTTTGGTTTTGGATGCACACATGGGATCTTTCTTTAGATCCATCAGTTGCTGAGAATCTAAGCTACAGCCTAACACAGGGCCAAGACGCTGATTCATACACATCTCTTTGCAAAGCAATTAAGCAAAGAGCCACAGCTGATGTCCATTCTTTTTTATTTGAAAAAGGTTTTCTTTAGACTTCGCAAAGCGTTGTCCTGAGGCAAAGACCTTCCTGACATTCAGGGAAACAGAACAATAGGTAAGCAAAAGGCCCAAAGCAGGGTTTCTCCTATGAGACTTTACAGGTTAAACAGGTATGTGAGTTTTCTGAGATGCTCGCAATTCACTTCAGTTATTCAGTACATGGCCATGTCACAGAGCATGGAGGTGGTACATATCTTGGATACAAAACCATGAGCCTATTATGGAGAGTGGCCAGATTTCAGGAAGAAAACAGGAACTAAGGAAGATCGTAGGTGTTGCCCATCATTATGGCAAGCCGCATTCCATTTATAAATTGGGCAGCATGAATGCTGGTAAGCTTTCTAAAAGACAGGACACATCCATTGATGCTTTCTCTTTTCTAATATCTACAATAACGGACACAGCGGGATACAGCGACACAGAAACACTCGCATTGTCAAATGACTTACTAGAAACAATTCACCCCAAACCAAACAAACCTCATTTCCTACCTCTTCTCAGAACATGAGCCAAAACCACAAACCCACACCCACACCCACAAAGGCACCTCTTTCCTCCAAGTATGTTGTGACTATTTGGAGTGTCCTCTGACTGTGGGCCATTCTACGTTCCCCCGAAATGGTCTGTCCTGTCTCAGATTTTGTGTCCTTTGCCAACTCTCTGAAGTTGTCAGGAGCCAGCGGTGAGCCACTACCTGTTTTCTCAGGAAAGGCCCCTCTTCAGAGTTTTCCTGCCATTTGGCCATCCTAACATTAGTAGGTACCAAGAAAGACTGACTCTGTCGTTGGGAAATTCAAAAAGTATAACCACTGAGACTGGGACTGGGACTGTCAATGTTTGACTGGCTTCCTGGATCGCAAATTCACAGAGTTCCATCACCAAGGAAGTGAGGTGAGGTCACTTCCGTCAGAAACTGAATGAGTTCACTGCCTTGGCAACCAATCTGTCCTAAGAGTTGCTTCCAAGCTTCCCATGAGATGGAGGCTGCCCCTGCTTCCTGTGACACTTTCACAAGTTAGAATGGTATATCACCCATAGGCACCCAGGAGCAGCTCTCCACACAGGTCTCATTTGGTCCATCTTCTCTACATTAAGAATGGAGAGGCTGATTCAGACAGAACACTTCACCCTGACCAGGTTGTTTTCCATGGAAGATGACTTTTGCACTCTCAGGTCTTTCAGAGTTGCCTACATCTTCTCCAGAGATTATATCTGCATGGACCTTTGAGGTTATCAGCAGGTGAAAGATTCCCTATATTCCTGTATTGTAAGACCAACTCTGTCCCTGCTCTTCTGTAACGTTAGATTGAGGGAACCATGTATGGTTAGGGTTAATAACATGTTTGATTTGGGTTAGGAATCATTATGCTGAATAAATAATGGTATTGGGAACCTGCAATATGTATAAAAATATATAGGTGAAATATATGTATAAAAACAGAAATTTAAGTAACATTTGAAGCTCAGAAGCGCACTGGGCCCTTGATTGGGATACTTAGCTTTGAATAAATTGATATACAATGGCATAAGACCTTGTACTTTGGATCATAGAATGTAGAAGAGAACATTCAGTCAAAAAGGATAGTCGGTAGTGAAAGGTTAATAAAATAGGTACTTGTCACTTCCTGTTTTTCTGTATGCTTAACAAAACACTGTTAAAATCTTGAGAACTGTTTGCTAATCTTGTTCCCAGAATGTGCTGTCCCCAAGTGCCAAAGTGTAGAATGTACTCCCTCACCCGGTTGCACGCAAACCGACCACTCGCCCTGAACCATCAGTAAACTTCCCTCCCTGCCCTCTCCAAGGAAAATATATATGTTCTGCTTAAACTGTTCTCAGGGCTCTCTGATCAATTCAAGTGAGCTCCGATCCCCAGCATGCTGGACCCAGAATAAACCCTTTGCTGTTGGATAAGACAGTCTGTTAGTGGTCTCTTCCTTCCATGCTCGCCCGACCTTTACATATGGAGATTCCACCGAGTTTTGGCAGCGGCGGACAAAAGACCCTAACGGGTTCCTCTCGGGTTAAGTAAGGCCCCTCTTTCTTGTTTCAGTGTTAAGGTTAGGGCTTGGCAAAATGGCTGTCGATGAAGAGCGTGAGTTCTCTCCGATGGTGGCTGACAGACGTGTCACAGAGCCGCAGGCCACATCCCTGGGGGACTTCCCAAAGACTCGGGAAATCGAGGAACAATAGTCTCCTCGACTCAGTAATATTTTGTATCGGATTCGGAATTGCCAGGCCATTGGGTTTTGCTGGCTACTCAGTCCTGGTCTCAGTTTTGGATGTCCATTCAATGTCTTTATTGTCTTGTCTTGTCTGTGTCGTGTGTCTTGCATTCACTCTTTGTGTATCTTTCATTATGGGACACAGCACTTCAATGCCCCTGTCCCTGACCCTTGATCACTGGACCAAAGTCCGCTTAAGGGCTCAGAATCTTTCTTTTTTAGTAAAACGTTGGACCTTTCGGAATCTCTGTGCCTCAGAATGGCCCACCTTTGAATTTGGATGGCCCCTAGAAGGATCTTTCTATTTCCCACTAATTTAAGAAGTCAGAGATATTGTCTTTCACCCAGGCACACATAGCCATCCGGATCAACAGCCATATATCTTAACTTTGCAGGACCTCTGAAAATCTCCTCCTCAATGGGTGAAGCCTTTCTTTGTCCCTTCCCCTGCTCCTACTCCTTCCCCCATGATCTCTCAAACCCTCTGCTCCTCCTCCTCCTCCACCCTTTGTAATCCCTGAGTCACAAGATTTGACTCTACTGTACTCTCTTCCCCCTTATTATACCCTGCCCTCGTCCCCCAACCACCAACACCCTCTAAGTGATTCTCCTGCAGCTGACTCAGCCTCTCTACCATTGGAGGAATCTAAGCTGGCCCAGCGCCCTCCAGATAACTCCCCCGCAGCACACACAGCCCCTCCTCCGCAGGAGGAAGCTAGCCCAGCTAAGGGAACTTGATGGTGGCAAATGATTGAAAACCCTGGACCTCCTGTGATGCTCCCCCTATGTCCCTACGGACCATTGATTGACGAAGGCCATGGGGGGAAAATGCAAGCCTACAAATATTGGCCTTTCTCCTCTTCCGACCTATATAACTGGAAAAATAACAATCCCCCTTTTTCCGAGGACCCCGTCGGGCTCACAGGTCTGGTTGAGTCATTGATGTTTTCACACCTGCCTACTTGGGATGACTGTCAACAATTCCTAGGGACTCTCTTCACAACAGAGGAACAAAAGAGAATCTTCCTGGAAGCTATAAAAAAATGTCCTCCGACCAGATTGGAGACGGACACATCTTCCCAACTTAATCAAAGCTGGTTTTCCCTTGAAACAACCCAACTGGGACACCAACAACATTGAAGTTAGAAAGCATCTGTCCACTTATCGCCAGGTTCTAATAGTGGGCCTCCAAGTGGCCACTAGGCGACCAACTAATTTGGCCAAGGTAATAGAGATTATTCAAAGGCCTGATGAATCTCCCTCTATGTTTCTAGAGAGAATTATGGAGGCATGTAGGAGATATACTCCTTTCGATCCACAGGCAGAGGATCAAAAGGCATCTGTCATGATGGCCTTTATTGGGCAAGCTCCCCTGATATTAAAAGAAAGTCACAATGCTTAGATGGATTACAAGATATGACTTTGAGAGATTTAGTCAGAGAAGCCAAGAAAATATACCTTAAGAGAGAAACTGAGGAAGAGAAAGAAGCAAAGTGAGGATAAAAGAAACAAAAGACAGACTAAGGCGTTGACTAAGGTCCTGGTCACAACAACAAAAGGGCCAGAAATTAAGAAACAGGGAGACAGGAAGGGATACCTGGTCCCATGCCAGAGGCCACCCCTGGCCTCAGATCAATGTACCAACTGTAAAAAAAAAAGGACACTGGGCCAAAGAGTGCCCTAGAAAGGGACAGCCACGCCAGTCAGCCATTCTGACTCTGGAGGATGAGTATGAAAGTCGGGGCTCAGATCCCCTCCCCGAGTTCAGGGTAACTTTTGAAGTGGAGGGGACCCCAGTAATCTTTGAAGTGGATAAAGGGGCAATATACTCACCCCTAATGTCACATTGGGCCCTCTATCAAATAAAAGGTCTCTAGTTCAAGGGGCTAATGACAGTAAATATCGGGCTTGGACAACTAAGAGGATCATGAAACTGGGGAAAGGAAAAATCCATCACTCCTTCCTAGTAATCCCAGAATTCCTAGCCCCATTGATGGGCAGAGATCTGCTCACCAAGTTCCGGTCCAAAATAACTTTTAACCCTGAAGGCCCCCAAGTGGAATTTCTAAATCCTTCAGTAAAAACTCCTATAGTCACAGCTCTAAATACGTCAGTAGAAAATGCACATCAACTCACTCACCTTGGTTCAAAGAAACTGCAGGTATTTCTGAAGTATCAAGAACAGAGTTTTCCACTAACTGACTCACAGCAAAAAGAAATAACTGAATGGGTAAAAAAAGCCTGTCGAGTCCATCAATTGGTAAATTCTTACCCTTCCAAGCTTCCTGCAGGAAAGCACCTACGAGGAACCAGACCAGGACAATTCTGGGAAGTTGACTTTACTGAAATTAAGCCAGCAAGGTATGGACATAAATATCTTCTAGTCTTTGTAGATACATTTTTAGGATGGATTGAAGCCTTCCCCACTAAAAGAAAAAAAAAGAAACAGTGCTAATGGTGGTCAAGCAGATCCTGAAAGACATTTTTCAAAGATACGGCCTGCCAAAGGTAATACGGTCTGATAATGCACCGGCGTTCATGGCCCAAGTAAGTCAGGGGTTAGCCAGGAACCTGGGGATTCATTGGAAGTTTAATTGTGCTTACATACCCTAGAGTTCAGGACAGGTAGAAAGAATAAATAGAACCATTAAAGAGACCTCAACGAAATTAAGCTTAGAGACCAGCATAAATGATTGGACTATGCTCATGCCTTATACAATGTTTCGTGCAAGAAATATGCCCTCTGTTTCTTTGAGTAACCACACCCCCTGTGAATATCTAGGGTGCCTCTCTTCCAGTAACGGACCAAAGCCCAACTCTAAGACCTAACGATCCCTTTCACACCCCCTTGTTTGACAGACTTAAAGCTCTTGAAAGATCTCAGTGATACCTGTGGAAACAGCTGGCCACTCCCTACCAAACTGGGGACGAGGGGACTCCACATCGATACCAAGTAAGAGACTTCATCTACGTAAGATGATATCAGGTGTCATCCCTGGAACCCCACTGGAAAGGACCATACCAGGTGCTACTTATAACATCTATAGTGGTAAAGGTAAACGGAATCACTTCCTGGATCCATGCCTCTCATCTCAAGCCTGCGCCCTGTCCACACTCTGGCTGGAAACTGGAAAAGACTGGTAACACTTTCAAATTGCATATTCACGTGTGGATAAGCCTATAGACTCTCCCCTTGGCCACAAGTAGTCCTAACCCTCATCAGCCCGTTCAGCAGCGATGGCTGATCACAAATTCTACTGGAAAAGAAGTATAATCTATCTTGCATGCAGCCCACTTAGGGACCTGGTGACCATCTCTCCACCCAGACATTTGTCAGCTGGCTATAGGTCTTTCCTAATGGGATATCCCTGATGAAGAGGATCCCACTAAAATTCCATTAAATCCCTTCCTTACCATAGATAATGGAAACAAATATTATGGATGTAGGGACACACGAGCCAGATGCAGGTTGGCTAGCCTAGATTACTGTGTTTACCCGGCCGACTGTCAAAGCCAAAAACAGCCATGGCTGTGTGGGGGAAAAGCCGACTTCTTCTGTAAGTCATGGGGATGTTAGCGTACAGGGGCTGCCTGATGGAACCCAAACCCTGCATTAAATTCAGTAGACAGCATTGGCGATATTACGAATTAGATAACAAAAACTGATTGCGACCAGAGTGGATTCTAGATCCTCAAATCCTGCATGTCCTTTTTAACATCTGCTAGTGCTCAAAAGGGTGAAAGGAGATTCCACTATGTGGAGGCCTTTTCCCTTCTTCGCTCACATCCTGAACTATGCTTATCCAATAGATCCTCACCTTCAGCCTTCTGTTCCAGAGTCTCTGCTGTCACTCCCACCTCAGCAACCTGATTTCTCCACTACAATTATTAGATCAAAAACCCAAACCTCTGCTGGTTCTCAGACCATTGCCCCCTTGCTGAGGTAGCAGGTACTGAGGTACCCCTCCACCCACTCACTCCTCTCTTCTGTTGACAGTGCCCGCACTGGGTCCCACCAGGTCCTCTTACCAACTAACCCAAAGCTCAAACCAGCTGAGGAGAGCCCTCAGACCTCTATCCAAGATGTAATGAAAATGGCCTTTAAAGTTGCTTTGTCATCACTGAAAACAGTTTACTACAAATTTAAAGTCCCTCTGCGTTTTGGGATACTCACTACCATCTTCCCCTCTGCTTGACCTGTTCTACTGCTCAAATATTTGTTGCTAGGAAAATTCCAAACCACTTTCCCATTATTTTTTTACATCTCTCTTTTCTCATTCTCAGATCCTCGGAGCTGCTCTCAGCCCCACCTTCTCCGTCTTTCCCCTCTATACCAGGCCCACAGAAAAGTCTTTAACTGACCTTCTCCAGAAGTCTTCACCATGGCTGACTTTAGGACTTTCAGAAAAAGAGTCCCTATAAAAAAGTTCAATGTAGTTAAACTTCCTATTTTCATGTTGCCCTGTTCTACTTGGCCACTGGCTAAAAAAATCAGCACTCCTAATCCAGACACCCCCTTACTAGTTTTTCACAAAAATATGTGAACAAGGCCTCTGGCCTTGACGTGGGGCTTCACAGAGATGGCTACATTTCTAAGTTAACGAAGTTAGCAACTGGGCTCCGTAGTAACAGCTGGCAATGGGAAAATAAGAAAGGGAAGAAAAAGCTCTTTCCCTCCCAGGTGTCCTTGAAAAGTTAACTTGCCCAGAACCGAGGAAAAAACAGAAACAAAAACTGCTTTTTTCAACTTCTGCAGACTGTGAACTTCTGAGCCCCTTCCCTTACATGTTGGGTACAAAATTCTGAAACTACCTAAACTTGGGTTTCAGAGGATTAGTTGATTACAACAGAATCAATGCCCTCTGAATCTGGTTGCAACCAAATAGGACTGTTTCCCTGTCTTCAGTGCTATCTTAGGTGCGTTGCCTTGTCCTTCCCTACTACAGCATGATTCTATATACTTAAACATTGTTAATGTTTTCATGAAATGGTCAACAGATGTGATTACTTGTGTAATCGTGCAGATGTTTCCCAGAGTGCTCTATCACGACGCAGATTCATTTGAAGATCAAATAGGGGGGCATTCAACCCGGTTCCACTGAAAATATATATCTCTCAATGTAGCCATCCTATTAGGAATAGAAATTGCTGCACTGGTGGCCACGGGAACAACTGCCTTTGTCCAAGGGACTCAACAAATGACCCAACAAATGACAGCAATAGACCAAAACTAAGATATTAGAAACCTCCATCAGAGCTTTGCATGAGTCTTTTACCTCTCTCTCTGAAGTTGTTTTTCAGACCACTCGAGGGTTGGACCTCCTCGTCATGAGAGAAGGGGGCTTTGTGTTACATTGAGAAAAGAAAGTTGTTTGTATGCCGAGCATACTGGACTTGTAATAAAATCTAAGAGTAAATTAAAAAGATGCCTTGAAAAGCATCAACGAGACAGAGAGGCCCAAAAAAGGTGGTTTGAGTCTTGGTTCACACAGTCTTCCTGGTTAACTACGTTTTTATCAACCCTGGCCGGTCCAATAGTAATCCTCATGTTATTGCTAACTATTAAACCCTGTTTTCTCATCCGTGTAATTTCTTTTCTCCAGGCTCAAATTGGACGAGTTAAACTTATGGTAATACCCTACTAGTATACATAGAATGTGACACCCCCCCAATGATCATTTTTATGATTAAAAGTAGCGAGAAGAAGAAGTGGGGAATAAAAGGTTAGTAAAATAGGTACTTGTCACTTCCTGTTTTTCTGTATGCTTAACAAAACACTGTTGAAATCTTGAGAAATGCTTGCAAATCTTGTTCCCAGTATGTGCTGTCCCCAACTGCCCAACTGCAGAATGTGCTCCCTCACCCAGTTGCACGCAAATCGCCCACTCACCCCGATCCATCAATAAACTTCCCTCCCTGCCCTCTCCAGGTAATGTATATAAGCTCTACTTAAGCTATTCTCAGGGCTATCTGCTCTATTCAAGTGAGCTCTGAGCACCAGCATGCTGGACACTCAATAAACCCTTTGCTGTTGCATGAGATAGTCTGTTGGTGGTTTCCTCCTGTGAAGCTCGCCGGACATTTACTATAATGATTGAATGTAGAAGAGAACATCCAGTCAAAAAGGGATAGTTGATAGAAATAGGAAGATAGTACGTTTAGGAAGAAGTGTGAGTATACCATTTGGAAGAAAAGTTCTTTAACAATAGGGTTTCGGTTACAGAGTGATTGTTAAAGTCAGCACATATGAAGAGTCAGTCACTATGATGAGCTGGGAAAAAATGTAGAAAAGCAGATATCAATAGAGACATTACGAAATCAGGCAAAGTATAAAGTGAGTGATAGGATTAGACATTTTCAACAGGGTTGAGTTTGAATACATAATATTAGGAAGAAAAAAATATGTAGTCACCAATAGGATTGACATTTGAGAGCATTAGGCAACCTGGACACAGATGTTTTTAGTAATCCATGTTCACTTTCCATTTAGTCCTTCGTGCAATCATAACCGTGACCATTACATTATTTGTCCAGAATACTACTGTGATAAAATGTATATGTAGATCAGGTGACATGAGTATTTCTTCCACCATTTCTGGAAGCAATATATTCAAGACGTAAAATTAGTATTGGGGTTACAAAGAGGTGCACCCTGTGTCTATGAATTTAGAGATAAAGTACGAATAGACAATACAGTGAATAAATAATATAACTTGTTCCAACTTTAAATAATGGATTGAACTGATATCTTAAAAATTACAGGAAATCTTATATTGATATACAATAATTCATTCCCACCAATTATACATCTAATGGTAATATTAGTGTTTTGGTTTATCATGAACAGTGTGTGAGTTTTGTTTCAAAAGTGATTATGGAAATCGAAAATAATATGTTTGGAAAGAAGTCTCATGAATAGACCAGTCAGGAAATCTGGAGGAATGCATATGTTGTAAAGCAGGAAGCAATTGAAATTGAATCAAATGCCTATAAATTTGCTAATTTCTGGATGAAATATATATCCTATGATGTGCATAAACTCTTGAAATAGTAATGTACCATTGTTGAATAAAAATGAACGTCAAAATACACATCATGTCCCATAGGAATCTACTGGCATTGATTTTAAACTGGGTCAGTTACTGTAGAAATATTAGGATTCTCGTGCATTATTCACCGAATTTAGTTATCTTTTTTTTTTAATTTTTATATATTGTTGCTCAAAACATTACATAGTTCTTGATAAATAATATTTCACACTTTGATTTATGTGGGTTATGAACTCCCATTTTTGCCCCGTTTACAGATTGCAGAATCACATCAGTTACACATCCATTGATTCATATATTGCCATACTAGTGTCTGTTGTATTCTGCTGCCTTTCCTATCCTCTACTATCCCCCTCCCGTCCCCTCTCCTCCTCTCTTCTCTCTCTATACCCTCTACAGTAATAAATTTTTCCCCCTTGAATTATTTTTCCCTTTCCCCTCACTTCCTCTTGTATGTAATTTTGTATAACCCTGAGGTTCTCCTTCCATTTCCATGCAGTTTCCATTCTCGCTCCCTTTCCCTTCCACCTCTCATCCCTGTTTAATGTTAATCTTCTTCTCATGCTCCTCGTCCCTACTATGTTCTTAGTTACTCTCCTTATATCAAAGAAGACATTTGGCATTTGTTTTTTTAGGTATTGGCTAGCTTCACTTAGCATAATCTGTTCTAATGCCATCCATGTCCCTGCAAATTCTATGATTTTGTCATTTTTTAATGCACAGTAATACTCCATTGTGTATAAATGCCACATTTTTTTATTCATTCTTCTATTGAAGGGCATCTAGGTTGGTTCCACAGTCTTGCTATTGTGAATTGTGCTGCTATGAACATCGATGTAGCAGTGTCCCTGTAGCATGCTCTTTTTAGGTCTTTAGGTTTTAGACCGAGAAGGGGAATAACTGGGTCAAATGGTGGTTCCGTTCCCAGCTTTCCAAGAAATCTCCATAATGCTTTCCCATTTGGCTGCACCAATTTGCAGTCCCACCAGCAATGTACAAGTGTACCTGTTTCCCCAGATCCTCGCCAGCACTTGTTGTTGTTTGACTTCATAATGGCTGCCGATCTTACTGGAGTGAGATGGTATCTTAGGGTGGTTTTGATTCACATTTCTCTGACTGCTGGAGATGGTGAGAATTTTTTCATGTACTTGTTGATTGATTGTATGTCCTCCTCTGAGAAGTGTCTGTTCAGGTTCTTGGCCCATTTGTTGATTGGGTTATTTGTTATCTTATTGACTAATTTTTTGAGTTCTTTGTATACTCTGGATATTAGTGCTCTATCTGAAGTGTGAGGAGGAAAGATTTGTTCCAAGGATGTAGGCTCCCTATTTACCCCTCTTACTGTTTCTTCTGCTGAGAAAAAACTTTTTAGTTTGAGTAAGTCCCATGTGTTGATTCTAGTTATTAACGCTTGTGCTATGGGTGTCCTATTGAGGAATTTGGAGGCGACCCCACAGTATGTAGATCGTAGACAACTTTGTCTTCTATCAGACACCATGTCTCTGATTTGATATCAAGCTCCTTGATCCATTTTGAGTTAACTTTTGTGCATGGCGAGAGAAAGGGATTCAGTTTCTTTTTGTTACATATGGATTTCCAGGTTTCCCAGCACCATTTGTTGAAGATGCTATCATTCATCCATTGCATGCTTTTAGCCCCTTTATCAAATATAAGAGAGTTGTATTTTTTTGGATTGGTTTCTGTGTCCTTTATTCTTTACCATTGGTCCACCCACCTGTTTTGGTACCAGTACCATGCTATTTTTTTTACTATTGTTCTGTAGTATAGTTTGAAGTCTGGTATCGCTATACGGCCTGATTCTCACTTCCTGCTTAGTGTTGTTTTTGCTATTCTGGGTCTTTTATTTTTCCATATGAATTTCATGATTGCTTTCTCTATTTCTACAAGAAATGCCGTTGGGATTTTGAATTGCATTGCATTACACATATAGAGAACTTTTGGTAATATCGCCATTTTGATGATGTTAGTTCTGTCTATCTATGAACAGGGTACATTTTTACATCTTCTAAGATCTTCCTCTATTTTTCTCTTTAGGGTTCTGTAGTTTTCCTTGTATAAAACTTGCACCTCTTTTGTTAGGTTGATTCCCAATTATTTTTTTTTTTTTTTTAGTATATTGTGAATGGAGTGGTTGTCCTCATTTCCGTTTCAGAGGATTTGTCACTGATATTCAGGAATGTCTTTGATTTATGAGTGTTGATTTTATATCCTGCCACTTTGCTGAATTCATTTATTAGCTCTATTAGTTTCTTTGTAGACCCTTTTGGGTCTGCTAGGTATAGAATCATGTCATCTGCAATAGTGATAATATAAGTTCTTCTTTTCCTATTTATATGCCTTTAATTTCTTTTGTCTGTCTAATTGCTCTGGCCAGTGTTTCGAGAACTATGTTGAACAGAAGTGGTAAAAGAGGGCATCCCTGTCTTGTTCCATATTTTAGGGGGAATGCCTTCAATTTTTCTCCATTCAGAATGATGCTAGCCTGAGACTTAGCATAGATTGCTTTTAAAATATTGAGGTATGTTCCTGTTATCCCAAGTTTTTCTAGAGTTTTGAACATAAAGGAATGCTGTACTTTGTCGAATGCTTTTTCTGCATCTATCGAGATGATTATATGGTTCTTATTTTTAAGTCTATTGATGTGATGAATAACATTTATTGATTTCCGTATATTGAACCAGCCTTGCATCCCACGGATGAATCCTACTTGATCATGGTGCACAATTTTTTTGATATGCTTTTGTATCTGATTTGCCAGAATTTAATTGAGGATTTTTGCCTCTAGGTTCATTAGAGATATTGGTCTGTAGTTTTCTTTCTTTGAAGTGTCTTTGTCTGGTGTAGGAATCAGAGTGATGTTGACCTCATAGAATGAATTTGGAAGAATTCCCTCTTTTTCAATTTCCTGAAATAACTTGAAAAGTATTGGTATTAGTTCCTCTTTAAATGTTTTGTAAAACTCTGCTATATACCCATCAGGTCCTGGGCTTTTCTTACTTGGTAGTGTTTTGATGTTTTTTTCTATTTCCTCAATTGATATTGGTCTGTTTAGGTTGTCTATATCCTCCTGACTCAATCTGGGCAGATCATATGACTTAAGAAATTTACCGATGCCTTCACCGTCTTCTATTTTATTAGAATACAAAGATTCAAAATAATTTCGGATTATCTTCTGTATATCTGAAATATCTGTTATGATGTTGTCTTTTTCATCCCATATGCTAGTAATTTGAGTTCTCTCTCTTCTTGTCTTCGTTAGCATGGCTAATGTTCTGTCGATTTTTTTTATTTTTTCAAAGAACCAAATGGGTTGACGTGTCTGCTGCGCTTGCAGGCCGCTGGGCCTGTTCCGCCTGTCGGTTGCAGGTCCGCCTACCTTGCGGGAGCGGGTGGTGGCTCTGCTCTGGCCCTACTGCCATTGGGGTGTCGTGACTACCATGCTGGAAGATCGCTGGGCCTGTTCTGGGTGCGGGCAAAGGCTCTGCTCTGCCCCTACTCCAATTGGGTTGACGTGACTACCACACCGGTTGGCCGTTGTGCTTGTACTGGGCGCGGGAGAAAGCTCTGCTCTGCCACTACTCCAATTGGGGTGTCATGTCTACCATGGTGGCAGGCCGCTGTGCCTGTTCCGCAGGTCAGTCACAGGTCTGCTTTTGTTGCGGGCGTGGGCGGAGGCCTGCTTGGCCCCTACTACAATTTGGGTGACGTGACTACCACACCAGCTGGTGACTGGGCCTTATCCGGGCACGGGCAGCGGCACTGCTATTTCCCTACTCCATTTGGGGTGACGTGGCTACCACGCCTGCGGGCCTGATGAATCTTCCTCTATGTTTCTAGAGAGAATTACGGAGGCATATAGGAGATATACTCCTTTCGTTCCTCATGCAGAGGATCAAAAGGCATCTGTCACAATGGCCTTTATTGGGCATGCTGCCTTGGATATTTAAAGAAAGTTACAATGCTTAGATGGATTACAAGATATGACTTTGAGAGATTTAGTCAGAGAAGCCGAGAAAGTATACTATAAGAGAGAAACTGAGGAAGAGAAGGGAGCAAAAGGACGATAAAAGAAACAAAAGACAGACTAAGGAGTTGACTAAGGTCCCGGTCACAACAACAAAAGGGCCAGAAATTAAGAAACAGGGAGACAGGAAGGGATACCTGGTCCCACGCCAGAGGCCACCCCTGACCTCAGATCAATGTGCCTACTGTAAAGAAAGAGGACACTGGGTTCAAGAGTGCCCTAGAAAGAGGCAGCCAAGCCAGCCAGCCATTCTGACTCTTCAGCATGACTACGAAATTCGGGGCTCAGATCCCCTCCCTGAGCTCAGCGTATCTTTTGAAGTGGAGGAGACCCCAGTAAACTTTGAAGGGGATACAGGGGCAATAAACTCAGCGCTTAAGGCCCCATTGGGCCCTCTATCAAATAAAAGGTCTCTAGTTCAAGGGGCTAATGGCAGTAAATATCGGACTTGTACAACTAAGAGGATCATGGACCTGGGGAAAGGAAAAATCCATCACTCCTTTTTAGTAATTCCAGAATGCCTGGCCGACTTTTTCTGTACGTCATGGGGATGTGAGCATACAGGGGCTGCCTGATGGAACACAAACTCCTCATCAAATTCAGTACACAGCATTGGCCATATTACCAATTAGATAACCAAAACTGATGGCCCCCAGAGGGGTCTCTAGATCCTCAAATTCTGCGTGACCATTTTTTTTAAAGAGAGAGGCGAGAGACAGAGAGACAGAGAGAATTTTTAATATTTATTTTTTAGTTTTTGGCGGACACGACATCTTTGTTTGTATGTGGTGCTGAGGATCAAACCCGGGCCGCACGCATGCCAAGCGAGCGTGCTACAATTGAGCCACTTCCCCAGCCCTGTGTGACCTTTTTAACTTCTGCAAGTGCTCAAAAGGGTGAAAGGAGATTCCCCTATGGGCAGGCCTTTTCCATCCTTCACTCATATCCTGAACTATGCGTATCCAATAGATCCTCACCTTCAGACTTGTGCTCCAGAGTCTCTGCTGTCACTCTCACCTCAGCAACCTGATTTCTCCCCTCCAATTATTAGATCAAAAACCCAAACCTCTCCCGGTTCTCAGACCATCGCCCCCTTGCTGAGTTAGCAGGTACTCAGGTTCTCATCCACCGACTCACTCCTCTCTTCTCCTGTCCGTGCCCGCACCGGGTCCCACCAGGTCCTCTTACCAGCTAACACAAAGCTGAAACTAGCAGAGGAGAGCCCTCAGACTCCTATCAAAGATGTAATGAAAATGGCCTTTAAAGTTGCTTTGTCATCACTGAAAACAGTTTACTAAAAATTTAAAGTCCCTCACATGCATTTTGGGATACTCACTCTTGTCTTCCCCTCTGCTCTACCTGTTCTGCAGCTCAAGTTTTTGTTACTAGGAAAATACCAAACCCCTTTCCCATTATTCTTTTACATCTCTCCTTCCTTATTCTCAGATCCTCGGAGCTGCTGTCAGCCCCACCTTCCCTGTCTTCCCCTTCTGTACCAGGCCTACAGAAAATTCTTAACTGACTTTCTACAGAAGTCTTCACCATGGCTGACTTTAGGACTTTCAGCAAAAGAGTCCCTATAAAAGAGTTCAATGTAGATAAACTTCCTCTTTTAGTGTTGCCTTGTTCTACTTGGCCACTGGCTAAAAAAATAAGCACTTCTATGCTAGACACCCCATTACTTGTTTTCCACAAAATATATGAACAAGGCCTCTGGCCGTGAGCTGGGGCTTTACAGAGATGGCTATATTTCTAAGATAAAGAAGTTACCATCAGGGCTCCATGGTAACAGCTGTCAGGGGCGAAAAATAAGAAAGGTAGGAAAAAGCTCTTTCCCTCCCAGGTGTCCTTGAAAAGTTAACTTGCCCAGAACCGAGGAAAAAACAGAAACAACAACGGCTTTTTTGAACTTCTGCAGACTGTGAACTTCTGAGCCCCTTCCCTTACATGTTGGGTACAAAATTCTGAAATGACCTATACTTGAGTTTCAGGAGAATAATTGATTACAACAGAAGCAATGCCCTCTGAATATGGTTGCAACCAAATAGTACGGTTTCGCTGTCTTCTTTGCTATCTTAGGTGCCTTGCCTTGTCCGTCCCTACAACAGCATAATTGTATATAATTAAACATTGTTTATGTTTTCATGAAATGGTCAACAGATGTGATTAATTGTGTAATGGTGCAGATGTTTCCCAGAGTGCTCTATCATGATGCAGGTTCATTTGAAGATCAAATAGGGGGGCATACAACCCGTTTCAACTGGGAACATATATCCCTCACTTTAGCCATCCTATTCGGAATAGGAGTTGGTGCAGGGGTGGGCACAGGAACCACTGCCCTCGTCCATGGGACACAACAAATGACCCAATTAGAAGAAGCAATAGACCAAAACTAAGATATTAGATACCTCCATCAGAGCTTTGCATGAATTTTTAACCTCTCTCTCTGAAGTTGTTTTACAGAACAGGTGAGTGACACAAAACACACACACACACAGAAAAAAAAATAGCAACATATATGTCAATCAAAATTCATCATAAAATATATATCATCCACAGATCCAAAAATATTCATTTTACTGAACATGGAAGCTCACCCATTGGTTGAATATTCAGTTCCAACACGGTTTAGTAGGAGTGATCTCTTCTCACAATTTGTATCTGCCAACTCATCCACCTCACAAGAATGTGTGTGTGGTACCAGGTATGATTCTATATATCCATATAAAAATATATGTGCTGAATGGGCTACAGAGAAAGGGAGACAGGAATTCACAATTTTTTAACTTTAAAAACACATGGAGAACTATTTCAACAAAAAATTGACTAGATTTAACTCCTACTCTGTATCATGCAAAAGGCAAGTCCAAATATATACCATGACTCCTCTAAACTGCTTGTATTTCTATTCTGTTTGGGTTATTTTTCTCCATCCTATTAGAAATAGTATTCAGAGTCTGATAGGGTATGTGTTAGTGTCAGGGATTCAGTATTTCGAATAGAAAATAGGAAATTGAATCCAATGTGTATGCAAATATATGCTACACAAAAATCTTCCCACTCTCATCCAGAACAATGCTTTAACATTACTTTCGCCTCAAGTAAGACACAATTATAGGAGAAGAGTTAGAAAATCTGTGAATACCTATCTGGAATGGAAAATGCTCCAGATTTCACATCTTTGGTGGAGGTAGAGGACTTTCTAAAAGTAAGGGACAGGGTAAACACTCCACAAACATGGAGCTCTTCTGGCCTAAGGACTTTTTGAGAATCTCACTCTGAGGTTGGGCACTTGAAATTTAGGTTGTTTTCAGAAGCTTTATCTTCTTTTGTAGTGAGAACATCAAAGGTGGGTCTCCATCACTTTGACCTGAAGGACGTGGGTTCTTATTTTCCAATTAACATGAAGCAGGAGGCCTGAATCCTCTCTTTGTTGGTAAACAGTGACCACTGGTGACTAAATGTCTCCCCATGTGAACTGTGAAGCCATTTTGTCCTCCTCCACTTTTTGTGGTGTTTTTCCTGGTGCACTGAGAGTTTAGTATTTGCTTCATAAAATACAAGGAGCCCAACTAAGACACAGTGCTGGAGGGAGTTATGTCACGTGTGGTGGGTCAGGGTGTGCAGGAGAACGCACCAACCAGGCTTCTATCCCTCATAGCTTGCCCCATTGCCCCCTTGTCCATATGACCCTTATTCTGAACATTGCCCTGAAACCTCTCCATATAAAAAGATGACTTTACAAATAAGGATCTGCTGGCTGCACCATGTCAGTCACAAGCCATTTGGAATCCAATGGTAGATCCTCATGGCCCTACTACTGATGTTTTTTCACACACCTGCCCACCAGTGCTCTAGGCCCACTACTCAGCAGTCTCAAACGTACTGGCATCTCTTTTCTACAACATTTTCATGAAATCCAGTCAATCAAGGCACTGTCTGGTATACTCATGATCAGCAACAGGACATTCAAAGGTTCTCCAGTGCCACCTGGTCATGGAAATTTTAATAACTACATGGTATTCATCTAGCCATTGTTAAGGATGAAGTTGGAGGCACTGTGGGTTTCAATTCATTCAGAAACCATTAAATAATGAGGAAGCTCATTTTCAATGAAAGCTCTGGAGAACTCTCACAGGCAAGGCTTCCCAAAGAGTGGCCAAAAGGTCACATGAAGCCAGGTAAATTGAGGTCTACAATGTGAGGTCCATGTGTGTTTTGACACTCAACTATGGCCGCCAAGTCTTTCAGAATAAAATCATGTGTTATCCTGGCTGAGATTCTCAGTGCTCTGTGGAAAGCCACCCTGGGCCTAGATCTCAGTTTCCAAGGGCGACTCTCATGCGTGGCCTCCTAATATCCCAACACAATTCATGGCAATACTTCTCTGAGTTCAGTTCCAGAACGCAGTCTCTAAGGGGAATCCAACCAGAGTTCAAGCCCAGGTGGACCAAGATATTTCTTACAACCACCACACAAATGACCACAATTAAAACCAAAACACTCAAACAAGGTCCTCATCTTCTTCCATATAGTCACTCATCGTAACCTCTGGCTGAAGGTCTCCATGAATGGCTCACCCAAAGACAGTGTCCAAATAAACTCCCTTGCCCCTCATTTGCCTAAAGTCATGTTGGCCTGGACACCCTTCCTGTGAACCAGGAGTGATCAAATAAGCCTCCCGTTAATACTGCTCTGTGTCTCCAATTTGTGGCCTACTGACTTTCAATTATAGATTCTTTATGTGATTTGGAGTCATGCAAAAACCTAAGCACCTCTGCAGTGATTTGAAGAACTCATTTGACCCAAGGAATACCAATTCTCACTTGATGGAAGTCAGGAACCTAACAGAGGAAGACGAGAGACTTCATCCACAATGACTGATCTTTTGGCAATTATGGTTTTGGATGCACACATGGAATCATTCTTTAGATCCATCAGCTGCTGAGAATCAAAGTCACAGCCACATACAAGGCCAAGAGGCTAATTCAGACACATCCCTTTCCAAAGCAATTAAGAAAGAGCCACAAGTGATGCCCATTCATTTCCATTTGAAAACTGTTTTCTTCAGGCTTCACAAAGGGGTGGCCTGAGGCAAAGACCTTCCTGATATTCAGGGCAACAGAACAATAGGTAAGCAAAAGGCCAAAAGCAGGGTATATCCACTGAGACTTTCCTGGTCACATTGATATCTGAGTTTTCTGAGATGCTGGCCATTCCCTTCAGCTATCCTGTACATGGCCATGTCACACACCTTGGAGTTGTTACATATCTTGGACACAAAACCATGAGCCTATTCTGTAGAGTGGCCAGAATTCAGAAGAAAACAGAGACTTAGGAAGGTAGTAGGTATTGCCCATCCATAAGGCAAGCCGCACTCTATTCATAAATTAGGCAGGATGCATAAAGGGAAGCTTTCTACTAGACAGGACACATCCATTGTTGCATTCTCTTTTCTCATGTCTACAACCTCGGACACAGTGGGATACACAGACATAGAAACACTCGTCTTGTCAAACGACTTACTAGAAACAGTTCACTTCAAATCAAACAAACCGCCTTTCGTACCTATTCTCTGAACATGAGACAAAACAACAAACCCACACTCACAAATGCACCTCCTTCCCTCAAGTAGGTCTGTGACTCTCCGGAGTTAACTCTGACTGGTGGGCCATATTATGTTCCCCCAAAATGGCGGGTCCTCTATCAGATCTGGTTTCCTTGAGCAACTCTGTGAAGTTGTCAGGAAAAAGTGGCCAGCTACTACCTGCTTTCGCAGGAAAAGTATCTCTTCAGAGCTCTCCTGGTATTTGGCTATACTCAAATCAGGAGGTACCAAGAAAGACTGACTCTGTCCTTGGAAAATCCAATCAAGTGAGCCCACAGGGACATGGACTGGGATTGCCTCTCGGTGTCTTGGTTCTTGGATAGCAAGTTCAGAGTGTTCCATCACCAAGGAAATGAGGTATGTCACTTTCTTTGGAACTGAATGAGGCCACTGCCTTGGCAACCACTTTGTCCTAACACTTGCTTCCAAGGGTCCCATGAGATGGAGGCTGCTCCTACTTCCTGGAACACTTTCACAAGTTAGAATGGTATATCAACCATAGACACCTGGGAACAGCTCTCCACACAGGTCTGGTTTAGTCCATCTTCTCTAAAATAAGTAGAGAGATGCTGATTCGGACACATCCCTTTATCCTGACCAGGTTGTTTGACTTGGAATAGGACTTTTGCTCTCTCAGGTCTTTCATACCTCCCTACAACTTCTCCAGGTATCATTTCTGCATGGACCTTTGAGGTTTTCAGCAGGTGGAAGGTCCCCGAATTCCCTGTATTTTAAGAACAACTCTGTTGCTGCTCTTCTGTAAAATGAGATTTAGGGAACAGTGTATGTTTAGGGTTAATAACAGGTTCAATTTGGGTTAGGAATCATTCTGGGCGATGAATAATGGTATTGAGAACGTGCGATAATTACAAGAATATAGAGGTGAAATATCAGTATGGAAACAGAAATCTAGGTATGATTTGAAGCACAGGACCTTGTACCTTGGTAGATTTAATGTAGAAGAGAACATCCAGTCAAAATGGATAGTCGGTAGGATTAGGAAGATAGTCAGTAGGTTTAGGAAGAAGAGTGAGTATAGGATTTGGACCAAAAGTTCTTTAGCAATAGGGTTTCTGTTAGAGAATGAATGAAAATTTCAGCACATGTGAAGAGTCAGTCACAACGATGAACTGGGGAAAATAAGTAGGAAAGCAGGTATCAATAGAGACATTATGAAATCAGGCAAAGTATAAAGTGAGTTATAGGATTAGACATTTTCAACAGGGTTTAGTTTGAATATATAATCATTGGAAGAAACAAATATGTTGTCACGAATAGGATTGACATTTGAGAGCATTAGGCAACCTTCACATGGATGTTTTTAGTTATCCATGTTCACTTTCCTTTTAGACTTCGGTACAATCATAAGTGTGACCTTTACATTTTTTGTTCAGAATTTTACTGTGATAAAATATATATGTGGATCAGGTGACATGAGTATTTCTTCCACCATTTCTGGGAGCAATATTTTGAAGACATATACATTAGTGTTAGGGGTACACAGAGGTGTACCCTGTGTCTATGAATATAGAGATAATGCATGAATAGACCATCCTGTGAATAAATAATTTAACTGGTTCCACTTTAAATAATGAATTGAATTGATATCTAAAAATATATAAGAAATCTTATATTGATATATAATCATTCATTCCAACCAGTTATACATCTAATGGTAATTTTAGGATTATGGTTTATCATGAAGGGTGTTTGAGTTTTGCTTCATAAGAGATAATGAAAAATGAAAATATTGTGATTGGAAAAAGTCTTATGAAAAGACCAGTCAAGAAACATGGAGGAATACATGTGTTCTGAAGCAGGAAGTGACTGATCATTAAACAAATGCCTATAAGTTTTCTAACTTGTGGATGAAATATATATCCTATGATGTGCATAAACTGAAGAAATAGTAATGTACCAGTGTTGAATAGAAATGAACGTCAAAATACACATCATGTCCCCTAGGAATCTACTTGCATTGATGTTACACTGGGTAAGTATCTGTAGAAATATTAGAGTTTGTATTCACCATTCTTTGAAGTTACTTTTCAGTACTAGGAAAGAAATATATATTTCAGGTGGATGATTATTTCTGAGTATAATCTTGTGGAAAGTTTGTTATAAATCCACATATATGAATATGAATGAATTTAGGGAGCGTATAATAAGACACATATATTTCATATTTTGAAAAATCTGGAGAGTATATATATATATATATATATATATATATATATATATATATGCACGCACACGCACAGACATTAAAAAGTAGCAATATAGGAGATCCAACATGGTGGCGAACATGGAGAAATCAAGTCTCTGACCTCTTAAGCTGCGCAGGCATAGGGAGTCATAAACTGTCTAAATGCTGTTTGTTCAGAATCACTAGGCAATGCTGACCTGACATGGATCTGGTGCGAACAGTCGGGCCCCTCAGAAAACACACAGAGCCCGGATCAGCTGCATAGAAGCTCAGATTTGCCTGCTTCTTGTGTCTCAGAACTAACATTCCCTCTGAAATAACTGATCAGCCCTTCTGAATTTACAGAGGTAAAAGGCCACTGAATTGAAATGGGGCTTCGGAGACACAGTCAGGACCCATCCGTTGCATTGGTCACCTGGCAAAAGGAATGAACGGTCACCATTTGCATGGGATACCACCATGGAAGAGAACTGACGTCATGGGCGGAGGAGATAACTTCATTGAAACCAGTACGACAGGTGTGTAATTCCCTATGCATCTCTCTCCACAAAGCGGGGAAACATTAAGGGCCCCTTCCAGCTCTCCTTTAAGGGGCCCTCCCAGGTCTCCCGTGAGAAAGATGGCCAGACCGAGGAAATCATGTGTGCTGTGGGACTCGTGGCATGGAATTCCCGGCTACCGCTCCCACCAGTGCTGACAACTGAGGTCTCTTACACCAGCTAATGTGGGCATGGATACCAGAGAGCAAGCAAATTCGCTGGGGGTTCCCAGCCCCAAGCTCTACAAACTTAGGGTCTGAGGGAGGCAAACAGGGAGAGAGTGGCAGGCGTTGATGAAAACAGGACTACCAGGAACAGAGACCTGACGTGTAGCAAGTATTGTGATGAGTGTCACAGTTGAGCAGAGCCTGGCTTGAGGAAACACTAGAGAAGGTCCTAGGCACTCAGGATTGGAGACCCGCCCAGTCTGGGAGGAAGAGATGCTGCACAGTGATTGGTTCCCACCTACTGAGAGGAGAAGCTTGGCCCAGTGAGCACAGCTCCACCTACTGGAAGAGAAGTTAATTGAACTCTATGACTGCATGTATTATTATTATTATTATTTTATTTTTACTTTTTTTCTTTCATTTTCATTTTTTGTTGTTGTTCTTTAACTTATTTTAATGTTTTTATTTTTTAAATTTTACTATTATTATTATTATTTTAAATTTTAATTTTCATTTTTAATTATCATTATTATTTTAAAAAAATTATTTCTTTCTTTATTTTCTATTTTTTTCTTTTGTCTTTTCATTTCTTTTCAATTTTCTTATTCCCTCATCCTTGAATTTTACCTGCCTATTCTCATTCTCTTTAGTGACTTCTTCCCATCCCGTCTAATATCTTTCCTCCCAAGCTTCAAATAAATTTATAAGAATAAGCCGTAACTCAGCACTCAAACAAACAAGAAGTAACATGAGCAGCATATAAAAGCAAGAAAGAAAAGGAGTACAAACAATGAAGGATAACCTAAATATTCAGGAGGACCTAGAATCATCAGAAAAATGGTCATATAAAAAACTCAAGGAATACCTTAGACAGATGGAATGAAACCTTAAAGAGGATACGAGAGAGCAAATAAATACAGTGAAAGAACACATTGAAAATGAATTACATAAACAGATAAAAGAAGAAGTTAATCTTCTTTATCAGGAGATAGAGATTATAAAAATTCAAAGAATAATTCTAGAAATGAAGAAAACGATAAACCAAATTAAAAACTCAATTGAGAGTATCACTAACAGAGTGGAGCAAGTAGAAGACAGAATGTCACATAATGAAGACAAAATATATCATCTTGAAAAGAGTCTAGCCAACACAGAAAGGCTGGTAAAAAATCACGAGAAAAACATCCAAGAGATATGGGATAACATAAAAAAAACAAACTTATGAGTCATCTGGATAGAGGAAGGTACAGAGATTCAAACCATGGGAATGAGTAACCTGTTGAATGAAATAATTACAGAAAAATTTCCAGAAATAAAAAAGGAAACGGATATACAAATTGAAGATGCTTACAGGACACAGAGTACACAAAATCACAGTAGACCAACGCCAAGACACATTGTTATGAAGATATCCAATATACAGAACAAAGAGAAAACATTAAAAGCTTCAAGAGAAAGGAGGAAGATTACATTCAGGGGTAAACCAATATGGTTAACAACCTATTTTTCATCACAGACACTGAAAGTGAGAGGATCCTGGAACAACGTATTTCAAACATTGAAAGACAATGGATGCCAAACAAGAATTCTGTATCCAGCAAAATTCAGCTTCAGGTACGACAACGAAATAAAAATCTTTCATGATAAAGAAAAGCTAAAAGAATTTGCAGCAAGAAAACCACCATTGCAAAGTGTCTTGAGCAAAACACTACACGAGGAAGAAATGAAAAACAACAACCAAAACCATCAGTGGGAAGTGCCTCAGTAATGACAGAGGGCGGGGGAAAAGCTAATCATGGAGAAACAAAGTAAATTTAAAAAAACGATAAATATTCAAACACGGATGGCAGTAGAAACCATATATCAATAGTAGATCTAAACACTAATGACTTAAACTCTCCAATAAAGCAACATAGGCTTGTAACTTGGATTCAAAAAACAAATCCAACAATATGTTGCCTCCAGGAGACATATCTGAATGGAAAAGACATACACAGGCTGAAGGTGAAAGGTTGGGAAAAAATATACCATGCACACTGTCCTCATAAGCAAGCAGGGGTGGCCATCCTCAAATCGAATTAAATCGACTTCATGACTAATTTAATCAAAAGGGATAATGAAGGAAATTATATACTGTTAAAAGGAACCATTCACCAACAAGACATAAAAATTATCAATATTTACGCACCATTAAATGGTGCTGCAACGTTCATAAAACAAATTCTCCTCAAGTTCAAGAATCAAATAGACCACAACACAATAATTATGGGTGACTTCAACACACCTCTCTCACCATTGGACAGATCCTCCAAATAAAAGTTGATTAAAGAAACTATAGAACTCAATATCACAATCAATAACCTAGACTTAACTGACATATATAAATTATATCAACCATCATCAAGTGGATATACTTTTTTTTTAAGCAGCACATGGATCCTTCTCAAAAATAGACCATATATTATGCCATAGAGCAACCCTCAATAAATATAAAGTGGTGGACATAATACCATGAATTTTATCTGATTATAATGGAATGAAACTGGAAACCAATGAAAAAGAAGGAAGGAAAAATCCTACATCACATTGAAAATGAACAACATTTTACTGAATGATTAATGTGTTACAGAAGACATAAATGAGAAAATCAAAAAATTCTTCGAGATAAATGAAAATACAGACACAACATATCGGAATCTATGGGACACAATGAAAGGAGTTTTAAGAGGGAAATTCACCACCTTGACGTCATTCCTCAAAAATAGGAAAGAACAACAAATAAATGAGCTCACACTTCATCTCAAAGCCCTAGAAAAGGAAGAGCAAAACAACAGCAAATGTAGCAGAAGGCAAGAAATAACTAAAATCAGAGCGGAAAACAACAAAATTGAAACAAAAGAAACTATTGAAAAAATTACAAAACTAAAGCTTGGTTCTGCGAAAAATAAATAGGAACAATAGACCCTTAGCATCCCTTTATGTTCAAAACATTAGAAAAATTAGAGATAACAGGAACTTACCTCGACATTGTAAAAGCTATCTATGTTAAGCCTCAGGCTAGCATTATCCTGAATGGAGAAAAATTGAAGCATTCCCTCTAAAATCTGGAACAAGACAGAGATGTCCTCTACCACCACTTCTATTCAATATAGTTCTCGAAACACTGGCCAGAGCAATTAGACAGATGAAAGAAATTAAAGGCATGAAAATAGGAAAAGAATAACTTAAATTATCACTACTTGCAGCTGACATAATTCTATATATAGAAGACCCAAAAGGGTCTACAAAAAAAAAAAAAAAAAAAAAAAAAAAACTACTAGAACTAAGAAATGATTTCAGCAATGTGGCAGGATATAAAATCAACATTCATAAGTCAAAGGCATTTCTGTATATCAGTGACAAAACTTCTGAAACGGAAATGAGAAAAAAAACACTCCATTCACAATATCCTCAAAAAATAAAAATAAAATCCTTGGGAATCAACCTAACAAAAGAGGTGAAAGATTTATACAATGCAAACTACAGAACCCTAAAAAGAGAAGTAGAATAAGATCTTAGAAGATGGAAAAATATACACTGTTCATGGATAGGGAGAACTAACATCATCAAAATGGTGATATTCCCAAAAGTTCTCTATAGGTTTAATGCAATGCCAATCAAAATCCTAACGGCATTTCTTGTAGAAATAGAGAAAGCAATCGTGAAATTCATTTGGAAAAATAAAATATCCAGAATATCAAAAGCAATTCTAACCAGGAAGTGTGAATCAGGCGGTATAGCGATACCAGATTTCAAACTAAATTTCAGAGCAATAGTAACAATGACAGCATGGTACTGGTACAAAAACAGGCGGGTGGACCAAAGGTACAGAATGGAGGACACAGAGATTAATCCACAATGCTACAACAATCTTCTATTTGATAAAGGAGCTAAAAGCATCAATGGAGGAAGGATAGCATCTTCAACAAATGGTTCTGGGAAAACTGGAAATCCATATGTAACAAAATGAAACTGAATCCCTTTCTCTTGCATGCACAAAAGTTCACTCAAAATGGATCAAGGACCTTGATATCAAATCAGAGACATGGCGTCTGATAGAAGAAAAAGTTGGCTATGATCTACATACTGTGGGGTCGGGCTTCAAATTCCTCAATAGGACATCCATAGCACAAGAGTTAATAACTAGAATCAACACATGGGACTTACTCAAAGTAAAAAGTTGTTTCTCAGCAAAAGAAACAATAAGAGAGGTAAATAGGGAGCCTAAATTCTGGGAACAAATCTTTACTCCTCACACTTCAGATAGAGCCCTAATATCCAGAGTATACAAAGAACTCAAAAAATTAAACAATAAGATAACAAATAACCCAATCAACAAATGGGCCGAGGACCTCAACAGACATCTCAGAGGAGGACATATAATCAACAAGTACATGAGAAAATGCTCACCATCTCCAGTGGTCAGAGAAAGGTGAATCAAAACCACCCTAAGATACCATCTCACTCCAGTAAGATTGGCAGCCATTATGAAGTCAAACAACAAGTGTTAGTGAGAATGTGGGGAAACAGGTACACTTGTACATTGCTGGTGGGACTGCAAATTGGTGCATCCAATTTGGAAAGCAGTATGGAGATTTCTTGGAAAGCTGGGAATGAAACCACCATTTGACCCAGCTATTCCCCTGCTCGGTCAATTCCCTAAAGACCTAAAAAGAGCATGCTGCAGGGACACTGCTACATCGATGTACATAGCAGCACAATTCACAATAGCAAGACTGTGAAACCAACCTATATGCCCTTCAATAGATGAATGGATAAAAAAAATGTGGCATTTATACAGAATGGAGTATTGCTCTGCATTAAAAAATGACAAAAGTCATAGATTTGCAGGGAAATGGATGGCGCTAGAGCAGATTATGCTAAATGAAGCTACCCAATCCCTTAAAAACAAATGCCAAATGTCTTCTTTGATATATGGAGATTAACTAAGAACAGAATAGGTATGAAGAGGATGAGAAGAAGATTAACATTAAAACAGGGATGAGAGGTGGAAGGGAAAGGGAGAGAGAAGGGATATTGCATGGAAATGGAAGGAGACCCTCAGGGTTATACAAAATTACATACAAGAGGAAGAGAGAAGAAAGGGAAAAATAATACATGGGGAGAAATTTATTAAGGTAGAGGGGGTAGAGAGAGAAGATGGTAGGAGAGGGGAGGGGAGGGGGGATAGTAGAGGATAGGTAAGGCAGCAGAATACAACAGACACTAGTATGGCAATATGTGAATCAATGCATGTGTAACTGATGTGATTCTGCAATCTGTATACGGGGTACAAATGGGAGTTCATAACCCACTTGAATCAAAGTGACAAATATGATGTATCAAGAACTATGTAATGTTTTGAACAAGCATAAATAAAAATTTTTAAAAAAAAGAAAACTAACTTCGGTGAATGATGCACGCGAATCCTAATATTTGTACAGTAACTGACCCAGTTTAACATCAATGCAAGTAGATTCCTATGGTACATGATGTGTATTTTGACGTTCATTTTTATTCAACACTGGTACATACTATTTCATCAGTTTATGCACATCACAGGATATATATTTCATCCACAATTTAGCAAATTTATAGGCATTTGTTTCACTTTCAATCACTTCCTGCTTCAGAACACATGGATTCCTCCATATTTCTTGATTGGTAATTTCATGAGACTTCTTTCCAAACACATTATTTTCGATCCATAATCACTTTTGAAGCAAAACTCACACACACTTCATGATAAAAAATAACCCTAAGATTACAATTAGATATATAACTGGTTGGAATTAAAGATTGTATGTCAATATATGATTTCTTATATATTTTCAGATAACAATTCAATCCATTATTTAAAGTGTAACCAGTTATATTATTTATTTACAGTATGTTCTATTCATGCATTATCTCTATATTTATAGACACAGGGTACACCACTTTGTACCCCCAATACTAATTTATATGTCTTCAAATATTGCTCACAGAAATGGTGTAAAAAATACTCATGTCACATGATCTACGTATATATTTTATCACAATAATTTTCTGGGCACAAAATGCAAAGGTCACACTTATGATTGTACCAAATCCTAAATGGAAGTTGAATACGGATTACTAAAAACTTCCATTTCCAGTTTGCCTAATGCTTTCAAATGTCATTTCTATTGGTGACTACATATTTGTTTCTTCCTAAAATTATGTATTCAATCTCGATCCTGTTGAAAATGTCTAAACCTATCACTCACTTTACAATTGCCTGATTTTGTAATGTCTCTATTGATATCTTCTTTCCTATATTTTCCGCAGTTCATCATTGTGACTGACTCTTCGCATGTGCTGACATTTACATTCACTGTATAAATGAAACCCTATTGCTAAAGAACATTTGATCCAAATTTTATACTCACTCTTCTTCCTAAACCTACCGACTCTCTTCCTTATCCTACCCACTATCCCAATTTGAGTGGATGTTCTCTTCTACAATCAATCTTCCAAGGTACAAGGTCCTATGCCATTGATTATCAATTTATCTGAGACAACCGTGCAGAACATAATTAAAAGCTAAGTATCCCAATCAAGGGCCTCATTCCCTTCTGGGCTACAAATCTTACCTAGATTTCTGTTTTCATACTTATATTTCACCTCTATAGTTTTATAAATATCACAGGTTCCCAATACCATTATTCATCCATCAGAATGATTCCGAACCCAAATTGAACATGTTATTAACCCTAACCATACACTGTTCCCTCAATCTAACTTTACAAAAGAGAAGGGACAGGGTTCGTCTTGCAATACAGCAATGTAGGGGATCTGCCACCTACTGAGAACCTCAAAGGTCCATGCATATTTGATCCCTGGAGAAGATGTAGGCAGCTATGAAAGACCTGAAAGACCAAAAGTCATCTTCTATGGCAAACAACCTGTTCAGGATGAAGGGTTGTGTCTGAGTAAGCCTCTCTCTTCTTAATGTAGAGAAGATGGACCAAACCAGGCCTATGAGGAGACCTGTTCCCGCAAACTGGTGTGGCCAATTTGGAAAGCAGTATGGAGATTCCTGGGAAAGCTTGGAATGGAACGACAATTTGACCCAGCTATTGCCCTTCTCGGACTATTTCCTGAAGACCTTAAAATAGTGTATACCTCTGGGATACTGCCACATCGATGTTCTTAGCAGTACAATTCACAATTGCTGCACTGTGGGCCCAACCTAGATGCCCTTCAATAGATGAATGTATAACAAAAATGTGGCATTTATACACCATGGAGTATTACGCAGCACTAAAATATGACAAAATCGTGGAATTTTAAGGGAAATGGATGGTAATAGAGCAGATTATGCTTAGTGAAACTAGCCAATCCCTAAAAAACAAATACCAAATGTCTTCTTGGATATAATGAGAGCAACTAAGAACAGAGCAGGGAGGAAGAGCAGGAAGAAAAGATTTACATTAACAGAGACATGAGGTGTGAGGGAAAGGGAGAGAAAAGGGAAATTGCATGTTAATGGAGGGAGACCCTCATTGTTATACAAAATTACATATAACAGGTTGTGAAGGGAATGGGAAAATAAACAAGGAGAAAAAATAATTACAGTAGATGGGGTAGAGAGAGAAGATGGGAGGGGAAAAGAGGGGGGATCATAGAGTATAGGAAAGGTAGCAGAATGCAACAGTAACTAATAGGGCATTATGTAAAAATGTGGATATGTAACCAATGTGATTCTGCAATCTTTATTTGGGGTAAAAATGGGAGTTCATAACCCACTTGAATCTAATGTATGAAATATGATATGTCAAGAGCTTTGTAACGTTTTGAACAACCAAAAAAAGAAAAAAAAGTAGCCATGTATATGCCAATCGAAAATCATCATGATATATATATATATAATCCACAGATGCAATAATATTCATTTTACTGAACATGGATTTATGTATAATGTTATTGAACTAGGAAGCTCACCCATAGGTTGAATTTTCAGTTCAAACAGCGTTTAGGAGTAGTGATCTCTTCTCACAATTTGTATCTGCCAATTCAGCCACCTCACAAGTATGTACGTGTGATACCAGGTAGGATTCTCTATGTGCATATAAAAATACGTGTGCTACAGAGAAAGGGAGACAGGATTCCCATATTTGTTAACTTTAAAAACACATGTAGAATTATTTCAACAAAAAATTGACTAGATTTATAGCTCCTATACTATATAATGCAAAAGGCAATTCCAACTACACACCATGCCTCCTCTGAACGGCTTGTATTTCTATTCTGCTTGGGTTATGTTTCACCATCATATTAGGATTATTAGTCAGAGTCTAGTAGGGTATGGGTTAGTGTCAGGAATTCAGTATTTCAAATGGAAAATTGGAAAATGAATCCAATGTGTATGCAAATATGTGATATACAATAATCTTCCCACTCTCATCCAGAACAATGCTTTGACATTACCTTTGCCCCAAGTAAGACACAATTAGAGGAGAAGAGTTAGAAATTCTGTGAATACTTATCTGGAGTGGAAAAAGATCAGGAGTTCACAACCTTGGAGATGGTAGAGGAGTATCCAAAAGGAAGGGACAGGGGTGATCACTCAACCTGATCTTTCATTAATATTGGAGCCATCTTGCCTTAAAGCCATGGAAAGATAATTTTTGCTTTACTATATATTTTTTTTAATTAATTTTTATTGTAGGTTGTTCAAAACATTACATAGTTCTTGATATATCATATTTCACACTTTGATTCAAGTGGGATATGAACTCCCATTTTTACCCCATATACAGATTGCAGAATCACTTCAGTTGCACAACCATTGATTTACATATTGCCATTCTGGAGTCTGTTGTATTCTGCTGCCTTTCCTATCCTCTACTATCCCCCCTCCCCCCTCCCCTCCCCTCTTCTCTCTCTACCCCCTCTACTGTAATTCATTTCTCCCCCTTATATTTTCCCTCCTTTCCCCTCACTTCCTCTTGTATGTAATTTTGTATACCCCTGAGGGTCTCCTTCCATTTACATGCAATTTCCCTTCTCTCTCCCTTTCCCTCCCACCTCTCATCCCTGTTTAATGTTAATCTTCTTCTCATGCTCTTCTTCCCTACTCTGTTCTTAGTTACTCTCCTTATATCAAAGAAGACATTTGGCATTTGTTTTTAAGGGATTGGCTAGCTTCACTTAGCATAATCTGCTCTAATGCCATCCATTTCCCTCCAAATTCTATGATTTTGTCATTTCTTAATGCAGAGTAATACTCAACATGGCGGCTGGCGAGGAAGCTGCACTTTCAATATCTCCACATTAACGGGATCAGAAACACCAATTAAAACAGCTACATTCTACCTACTGAGGATCTTCTAGCAAAATTCCGTTGAAAGGAGACCTGCCGAGAATTAGTAAGTTTATTAGACGTGACAGTTTGCCCCAGACAAGTGAAACTTGACTGGCAGCGCGGGCTCAGAGTCCAATCCCGCGGCCACCCGCCGCTTCTGCAAGCGGCAGGCAGCCCAGAGCAGCGCGGCAGAAGGGTCCCCGCCCGGCCAGCAGACAGCTCCCGCCATCCCGGCTACCCTGGCGGCCCTGCTTTCGCTCGGCGAACAGCCACCCCACCCGGCTGGTTCTTAGCCACGCGGCTGCAGTCACCCGGCTTTACAAGCGGCCCCCGGCGGCCCTGCTCGGCGAGAAGGGTCCCCGCCCTGCCGGCAGACAGCTCCCGCCATTCCGCTCTTGTTCTGCAAACAGCCACCCCGCCTGCCTGGTTCTTAGCCACGAGGCTGCAGCCGCCCGGCTTTACAAGCGCCCCCGGCGGCCTTGCTCGGCGAGAAGGGTCCCTGCCCGGCCGACAGACAGCTTCCGCCATCCCGGCTACCCTGGTGGTCCCGCTCTTGCCCTGCAAACAGCCACCCCGCCCGCCTGGGTCTTAGCCACGCGGCTGCAGCCACCCGGCTTTACAAGCGCCCCCGGCGGCCCTGCTCGGCGAGAAGGGTCCCCGCCAGGCCGGCAGACAGCTCCAGCCATCCCGCTCTTGCTCTGCAAACAGCCACCCCGCCCGCCTGGTTCTTAGCCACGAGGCTGCAGCCGCCCGGCTTTACAAGCGCCCCCGGCGGCCCTGCTCGTCGAGAAGGGTCCCTGCCTGGCCGACAGACAGTTTCCACCATCCCGGCTACCTTGGCGGCGGGTCTTAGCCACGTGGCTGCAGCCATCTGGCTTTGCAAGCGCCCCCGGCGGCTCTGCTCGGCGAGAAGGGTCCCCGCCCTGCCGGCAGACAGCTCCAGCCATTCCGCTCTTGCTCTGCAAACAGCCACCCCGCCCGCCTGGTTCTTAGCCACGAGGCTGCAGCCGCCCGGCTTTACAAGCACCCCCGGCGGCCCTGCTCAGTGAGAAGGGTCCCTGCCCGGCCAACAGACAGTTTCCGCCATCCCGGCTACCCTGGTGGTCCTGCTCTTGCCCTGCAAACAGCCACCCTGCCCGCCTGGGTCTTAGCCACGCGGCTGCAGCCACCCGGCTTTACAAGCGCCCCCGGCGGCCCTGCTCTGCGAGAAGGGTCCCCGCCCTGCCGGCAGACAGCTCCCGCCATTCCGCTCTTGCTCTGCAAACAGCCAACCCGCCCGCCTGGTTCTTAGCCACGAGGCTGCAGCCGCCCAGCTTTACAAGCGCCCCCAGCGGCCCTGCTCGTCGAGAAGGGTCCCTGCAAGGCCGGCAGACAGCTCCCACCATCCCGGCACTCCTGGCGGCCCGCCCGCTCTGCGAAGGGTCACCCCGCCCGGCTCTTAGCCACGCGGGCGCCATCTGCCTGGCTCTGTGGGTGCCCCCGGCGGCCCAGCGCAGCCAGAAGGGTCCCCGCCTGGCCCGACAGAAGGCACGTGCCCTTCCGGCTCTGCTAACGGCCCTGCCCACCCGGGAAAGGGCTCCCCCCTTTGAGAGGATGGGAAGGAAATCTAACCAAGCCTCTATGAATTAGCGAACTGGGATCTAAAACCAGAGATTGTGTCAGACCAGAGACAAGCCAGTTCCACCTCTCCCTTCGGTCACTCCTGCAAGGAGCCAGGGCCCTGCCATACCAGAGAGGGGAAGTCACCAAAGATCGGCCAAAGAGATTTCTTCCCAGCGGATTCTAAATTAGCAGGAGCGGCGAGGGAGCCGGCCGGAGCTGGCGGGAACCGCGGCAGCGGCACGGGAACCGGCGGGAGCCACGCGGCGCGGGTCTCCCAGCTACAGCTCCCACCAGTGCTGACAACTGAGGTCTCTTGCACCAGATACGGGGGCGTGGCTACCAGAAGGTAAGCAAATTTGCTTGGGGTTCTCAGCCCCAAGCTCTACAAACTTAGGGCCTGAGGGAGGCAAACAAGGAGATTGTGCCCAGGCACTAATGAAACAGCTGCTCCACGCGTGTGCAAGGTAGGCGGAACCGTGACCACCGACAAAACAGGCCCAGTGGCCCGCCAGATACATCGCCCCGGTCGGGGGAGGGGCAGAGCCGCCACCAGCGCCTTTTAGGTAGACAGATCTGCAACCGACAGACAGAACAGGCCTAGTGGCCAGCGGAGGGGCAAAGCCGCTGCTCACACCTGCAAGGTAGGCGGACCTGTGACCACCGAAAGAACAGGCCCATCGAAAGTACAGGTACAGCGGCCTCCTGGCGTGGAAGGCACATTGCCTCAATTGGAGGAGGGGCAGAGCCACCGCCAAAGCCTGCGAGGGAGACTTTGCAGCTATACAAGAGCAATATAAATATATAGGGGGAAAAATCAATAACACAACAGTTTCACCAAGCAGAAAGAAACGCGATCAGTATGAAAAGACAAGGAAAGAAAGGACCACAAGCAATGCAGGTCAACTCAACTTTAGAAGAGGTAATATCTGCAGCAGATGGAATGTCAGATAAAGAATTCAGGATATACATGCTTCAGATGATCTGGAGTCTCAAGGAAGACATTAGACAGCAAAATCAGACAATGAAAGACCACTTCGACCACTTCGACAATAAATTACATAAACAAATCCAAGAAGCAAAAGATCAATTATACAGGGAGATAGAGGTTATAAAAAACAAACAAACAGAAATCCTGGAAATGCAGGAAACAATAAACCAACTTAAAAAATGTTAACTACAGTTAGTGTGATGCTTGTCAAAGTTCTGTTTTCTGATACTCCCTTTTTGTTTAACTTTTTGGGCTATAAAGCTGGGGTGTAGGAAAGGTGGGGATGCTGTCTTTTTCCCGCCGTTTTGAGAAGGAAAGTCAGCCTAGCCGGTTGAACTAATAAGCTTGCCTTAATTTGATTTTAATTGGAGTCAGTGGTCTTTTCTTGCATCCTGGTCTAACATTTTGGAGTTCCCCAGCGAGATGACGTGACCAGATCACAAGACCAGACTGCTGGAAATTCTGACGCTGGCCTTTCCTCCAGGGCTCAGGGCTGGAGAGCCAAGTTCCAAAGCCTTGGAGTGAGCCTTCGGTCCAGGGAGCACTGCAGTGAACCATCACACTAAAACTATTATCAAGCACCTGGTGGAGGAGGCCTCCATTGGTAGGTGGTGCCTTTATAACATCTGATATCTGGTTAAGGGAGATGTCTTCTGATTACAGAGAGGTGGCCTGGGGAGGCTCACATGTACTCCTGTCCAGGACAGTAACAAGAATTGTTCTGTCCTCTGTTCTGTTCTGTATGGAATTTCTCTGAAAGGGTAGAAAGGTGCAGCCGGGCACACAGGAGCTCCTACCCCGGAGCTTCAGCAAGACATTTCATTGCTCCTCAGTTTTTCTGTATCTTCACCAGGTTTCTGTTTCTTTGTGTTTTGTTTTGTGTTCTATATGTTTTTTGTTTGTGTGTTTTTGGGCATTTTGTTGTTTGATTTCTGTGGTAAAAACTTAAGGATATTGGACGTAAAAATGGGTAATAAAGCAAGTAAGCCTTACACCCTTTGGACTGTGTTCTAAAAAACTGTGATGAAGTTTACCCCCCTTTGTTAAGCAGGATGAGAAAAGCCCCTAGCTGGCAGCCTGGAACTCACCCACTGCAGAGGGCAATGCCTGCTGGCCACCAAGGAACAGAGTATCTCCCAGGTTAACAATGGAAACTCCTTTAAAACCCCTTGTTGCTCCAGTTCAAGAGAGTCACAACCTTTGGGCAGAGTCCCCTGTGTTTCTGCTTTGTTAGCAAAGCAGCAAACCTCCCTTTTTATTTTTCTCAAACCCTGTCCTCATTGTTAAATAGGTATTAATTCACTTCAAGGTCAGAAACCGAAATTTAAGTTACAAATTTTGATAACCCCCCGACCCTGGAACTTTTTGAGAGCTGACTACTGAAATGTTAGGAGATGGAGCGAGATTGGGGTGGAACCAAACCAGAGGAGCTAGTCCCATAAGTAAAAGGAGGGACTGAGGGACTCCCAGCATCTACCAAAGCCCTGCTGCTTCAAGGAATTCCTTCCTTCGTTCCCTGCACTGTAAGGATTATGCCACCTCTGTCTTCTTAAAAAAAAGAAAAAGAAAAAGGGGACACTAAATGCAGTAAAGTCACCATGGAAACCCTTGATATTACATTTCAGGTTGCCCTCTGTGAAAACATCTGATCCCCTTGTGAGGACATCTATCCTGCCACTGGTGTAGGAAATTTTTCTCTTATCTGCTCTGTTTTTAAGGCTTCTGTCTGTCAGCCATAGTCTGGACCTCCTTTCTGTCTGTCTTGTGTCTTTGTTTCTGGCCCTTTAAGACATGTACAATAATGTGCTGATATTATAAATTGTATCTTGGGAATGATATTAGTTCAATGTGTGTCTAAATGATGATGTTTTATTGTAACAATCTGGTATCTGGATGGGTTTTTGTAGCATTGCTCAATCTTGCAGTTAAAAGTCGGGTTTAGGTAATTGTTTAGTTTATGATTTCAGATAATTCATGCCAGATAACTAAAATACTTAGGATGGAAAACTAAAGCACTCTACTTCCAAGTTGGCAAGTAACTTCCCAAACATTCAGTTTTATTTGTCACTAATTTTGAATTGGGTAGACTGAGAAAATATCACAGTGTGTACCAGTGCATTAATTTGGACAAGGATAGTAAATCATATTATGGTATCTGTTGACAAAACAAGATGTAAAGATATAAAATTTTGTGAATTTCATCTTAAAATTGTATCATAATTTTCAACATCCGAACCTCAAAATTATGGTTAAAATGCCTTAGGCCTGAGGTGTCTGCTCAGAATAGCAGTTTTTCCCTGCTCCTTTCAGACCTCAGCCAGGACTTTGGTTGAAATGCAAATGAAAGAAGCCTGCAAGCTCAGTAGGAGACTGATCTGAGGCCTAAGGCAGGAAAAAAGGTAAATTGTATGGTATTTATTAATTACTGGGCAGTCATTTTTTCTAGGACTCTTATTTTTTTCCTTAGATTCTGTATTCTTTTTTTGAGCTCATGAATTTGATCCTACAGACCTAGGTTAATGTTATTCTGATCAGCTCTATCTTTGACCAACAGTGGAGTTTTTGAAACATTGCAATGGAGATTTCAACTGCAAAAAGCTACAAGGCCTTTACTATTATTATGTGTGCACACTTTTGTTATGTGTTGTATGTCTATATATACATATATCCCTATATCATATATATGTTATACAAATTAACACATATAAGGAGCACTCATAAAAAAAGCACTCATAAAAACAAATTTTAAAACGTGGATCCAAAGATCTTTAATTCAAGTGATTTAATTGGTACAATTTAAATTGGATAAACAGATAAAAATAAATGTCTTTAAATTTAACCTTACAAGTTTTTCTAGGTGTTCAAAAATCTAATAAAATATTAATGCCTACAAAAGGTCTAATATGCCTTGGTTCTAGGACTTTTTCTTCAACAAAAAATGGTACACTGTTCAATACATTTGTCTAATATTTTGATAAATAAGTAAAGTAAATTTGATATGGGATTACTCATTCATGAGTACTTTTGTTAGATATCTGATTGATTTACTAAGGTCTGTATAAGTTTGTCCTAAAGTCTGTATAAGATTGTAAAAATCAGTCATGTGTTAAAGAGACAAAAATTTCTTAAAACATAAGTTTACCCATAACATTGTGGTTATTAAGTTTTATTTTTCTAGAGCAAGCAACCATAAAATTAAACAACTGATTAAATAAGAACTGTTATTTTAGAGCACTGTACTGCCATTTCTTTAAAAGCTAAACTTGGTTAATGTAGAAAAATCAATGCAATTGTGATGCTATTAATGTGCTCATATCTTTCAGGTATACAAGTCTGTAAGGTAGAAACTTTAAAAGAGCATTATATCAAGCTGGTGTTCTGAAGTTGTATGGTAAAAAAATATATATATATATATATATTGGGATTTATTTACCTGTTGTCAATAAGATATGTAAACTTTTATGTTACTTTTTATATTGGGGAACAATTTAAATGTATTTTAAGTTAATGAGAGCCTAATCTATGTAAAGGTTAAAAACTTTCAGCCTTTTTTTAATTCATGTTTTAAATGCTATATCATATGGTGTTAGCTAATGTTCATGTGACCTCAAACAATTTATGTAAACTTTGTAAAATGATATTTAAAAAACAAAGATTAGCTTTAGAATTAAAACACTTAAGATTAATAAAGAGCCCTTCCTTACCTGAGATAAGGCTCTGTGTCCCATCTTATTATGTGAGAATGACTACGAAAGCAGTAGGTCAGATGTTATTTCATTTAAAGATATTTTCAAAAGTTTTTTTTTTTTTCCTGTCAACATTACTAGCATCTCAAAAAGAGGATATAATGTATAACTCAGCCAAAAATTTTAGGGTAGCTATTACACGAACTAAGTTTGTTTACTGTTGTTAATTTTATTTTGTAATTTCCTTATGGGTGATATAAAGATTCCCTGTTAGTGTTTTACAGAAGTGTTGCTTTAAGAACAGAACATTGGTTAATTTAAGATAATTAGCCATCACCTACAAGACAGACAGAATAATACAGATCCCAAATAATAAAAAGATAAATAATTTTAAATTATAGACATTAAAGCCCAGTACTCTTAATATAAGTCTGTTAAAATTTATTTGATGGATGTTTAAGATTAGGAGTTAAAATTAAATTATATGAAAAGGGACAAGAAAACCAATATTTGGCTCTTGCCCTCTGAGTCAGTCTGTATCCAGGGAACAGCGGACTTCTCTAAAGAGCTTTGCAACTCTGAACCACATAACTTCCTGATCAGGGAGATTAATGAGACCACTGGAGAACAGAAAGCCAATCAGTGCATTTGCTACGAAGAGGAGAGTCATCAGAGAAGGGAGACATCCCTGATGCTTCCGAGGGAAGCCACATGGTCAAACAAGACCTGGACCCACCTAGCGCAAATGGCACTAGCAGAACTGAGAAGCTGCTCTCAAGTTTCCCCAGGAATGACTCCCATAAAAGCTCAGCTGACTGTTCACAATAGATAGAAACAAAAGTCAGTTTGACTGCTTCATCTTAAACACTTAGAAAAGACAGTTAAAAACAAATTACAGCCATTCCTGGGCATTTTATATAATAATAGTAATAATAATATTTTAAGGTATACACTTTATGTTAGCCTCCCAAAATAAGTAAGACTAAAGGCTACAAAGAAGGATTCTCAGACAGGAATGCCTGATAACTATAAAAAGAGGCTATCAAGATTATCTGCCAGAGGCAGAAGTTTTTAGTTTAAGGCCTACAGATATTCTTAACCTAAACACATAGTCTTGGTATTTGTTAGTATGATTATGCAGCAATGAGTAAGAGAATTAAAGGTTTCTCTATTAGACACAGAGGTCATACTAGTAAAAGTATTTTGCAAGATCAGATGACATTAAATTATTAAACTGAATCTTATGGGGAGGGACAAATGTAACACTAAAAGTTAAATATTAAGTTGACAGTCCTGATAACTGGGAATATTTAAGACTGGTGAGGAAACTTCTATACAGTGACATGTTCCAGCTGCTGCAACATTTATTAAGTACTCATGTTTTTTTGTTTCTCTCATAGAAGAACCCATCCCCAGATGACTTTACTACCTGTTCTTCCCAATCCAGACTTCAAACCTAACTGACTTCTAAAAGGCGACTAATGTCCCTCAGGCGGTGCCCCCTCACGTCACTCTCTCTCAGCTCAGAAGAAGTCTAAATGAGTGACGCCTCTCTTCTTACAACAATGGAGACAAAAATAAATAGAATATCAATATAAGTAATTAATTAAGTCAGGTAAAATCAGGGAGACGTGCTTTTGGGTGAGTTCAAAAAATCGGGAGACTATTACCTGAGGGATTAAAATTCCCACAGTGCTCTTCCTACCCAATCAAATATATGAAAGGAACACATTAGAAAAGGGGGGAATGATTGACCCAACCTTATCTTTTATTAAAATTGGGAGCCATCTTGCCACAAAGCCGTGAAAAGATAATTTTGGCTTAACTATAAATTACAGCAATATCTGAACCTGCATGGAATGCCTGCCCGTGCCTTGAACTCACCCATGCCTGGCTATCTGACCAGATAACAGCCCTCTCTGAAACTTTGTTGACACCTCATAAATATTGGCCTTCCCTGGCCAGTCGACACTCTCTGAGGCTCTAATGGTCCTCATAAATTCTGATGTTGGGGCCAGCAAACAAAAATGTAAACTACCATTAGTGTGATGCTTGTCAGAATTCTGTTATTTTTAACCCCACTTTTGTGTAACTTTCTGGGCTATAAAGCTGGGCTGCTCTTCTGTTCCCGATGTTTTGGGAGGGAGAGGCAGCCAGGGTGGTGGAAATAATAACCTTGCTTTAATCTGATTTTAATTGGAGTCAGTGGTCTTTTCTTGTGACCTGGTCTAAAAGGTAAACACTACACAAACCTGGAGCTCTGCCGGACTAAAGACTTCTTGAGAAAATGCCTTTGACGATGCGCACTCGACATATATGTTGTTGTCAGAAGCTTTAGCTTCCATTCAAATGAGACCATCAAAGCTGGGTCTACATCTATGAGACCTGGAAAACATTGTTTCAATTTTTTCAAAGAACATGAGGCAGCAGTGCTGACTTCTCTCTGTAGGTAAACTGTGGCCACTGAAAGCTAAGTGTCTCCGCATGTGGATTGTGAAGCCATTTGGTCATCCTCCAATTTTCATGGTGTTTCTTTCTACTGCACTGGGAGTTTGGTATTTGCTTCATGAAGTACAATGAGTTCAACTGGTACACAGTGCTGGAGGGAGTCCTGTCACGTGTGGTGGGTCCGGGTCTGCAGGAGAATGCACCAACCAGGCTTCTATCCCACATAGCTTGACCCTTTGACCATAGCAACCTGATTCTGAACATTGCCCTGAAACGTCTCCATATAACAAAATGCCTTTTATGGAGAGGTTTCAGACATATAAGTGATTCCTGTCTGTAACATGTCAGCCACAAGTCATTTGGATGTCAATGGCAGAATCACATGTCCCGACCACAGATGTTTTATCACACACCTGCACACAACAGCTTTTGGCCCACTACTCAGCAGGCCCCAACATACTGGCATCTCTGTTCTACACCATTTTCATAAAACCCAGTCAATCAAGGCACTGTCTGGTACACTCAGGATCAGCAACTGTACATGCAAAGGTTCTCCAGTGGCAGGTGGCCATGGGAAGTTCAAAAATTTCATGGTATTTATCTAGCCATTTTCAAAGATGAAGTTGGAGAAACTGTGGGTTTCAATTCATTAAGGACCCATTAAATTTAGAGGAAGCACATTTCAATGAATAATCTAGAGAACTCTCACAGGCAAGGGTTCCCAAAGACTGGCCAAAAGGTCACATGAAGCCAGCCCCATTGAGGTCTACAATGTAAGGTCCATGTGTGTTTTGACTCTCAACTATGGCTTCCAAGTCTTTCAGAATAAAATCATGTGATATCCTGGCTGAGATTCCCAGTGCTCTGTGGAAAGGCACTCTGGGCTTAGATCTCAGTGTCCAAGGGCGACTCTCATGTGTGGCCTCCTAAAATCCCAACACAATTCATGGCAATACTTCTCTGAAGTCAGTTCCATAATGCATTCTCTAAGAAGAATCACACCAGAGTTCAAGCCCAGGTGGACCCAGGCATCTCTTACAACCACCACACAAATGACCACAATTAAAACTAAAACACTCCCACATGCTCCTCATCTTCTTCCACATAGACATTCATCATAAACTCTGGCTGGAGGTTTCCATGAAGGGCACAGCCCAATACACTGTTCAAAATAAGCACCCTTGTCCCTCATTTGCCTAAAGTCAGGGTGGCCTGGACACCCTTGCTGTGAACCAAGAGTGATCAAATAGGCCTGCCCTATATCTGATCTGCTTCTCCAATTTGAGGACTAATGACTGTCTGGTATAGATTCTTTATGTGAATTGGTATCATAGAAAACCCAAGCCCCTATCGGCTAGCCTCTGCAGGGATTTGAAGAAATGATTTGACCCAAATGATCCCTATTCTCACTTGATTTAGCTCAGGAAGCTTACAGAGGAAAGTGAGAGACTTCATCCACAATGACTGCTCTTTTGGCCATTTTGGTTTTGGATGCACACTTGGAAACTTTCTTTAGATTCATCAGGTGCTGAGAATCTAAGCCACTGCCACCACACCGGGCCAAGTGGCTGTTCCAGACACATCCCTTTCCAAAGCAATTAAGCAAAGAGCCACAGGTGATGCCCATTCATTTCCATTTGAAAACTGTTTTCTTCAGGCTTCACAAAGGGTTGGCCTGAGGCAAAGACCTTCCTGACATTCAGGGTAATAGAAACATAAGTAAGCAAATGGCCCAAAGCAGGGTTTCTCCACTGAGACATTACTGGTCACACTGATATCTGAGTTTTCTGAGATGCTCCCATTCCCTTCAGCTATCCAGTACATGGCCATGTAACAGAGCTTGGACGTGGTACATATCTTGGAAACAAAACCATGAGGATACTCTGGAGAGTGGCCAGTATTCAGGAAGAAAAGAGGAACTTAGGAAGATAGTAGCTGTTCACCTTCCATTAGGCAAGCCGCACTCCATTCTTAAATTGGGTGAGAAGAATGCTGGGGAGCTTTATACTAGACAGGACACAACTATTGATGCATTCGCATTTCAAATGTCTACAACCACGGATACAGTGGGATACACAGACATAGAAACACTCGTGTTGTCAAACGACTTTCTAGAAACTTTCCAGTCCAAACCTACATGAGACAAAACCACAATCTCACACCGACACCCACAACAGCACCTCCTTCCCCCAAGTATGACTGTGACTATCCTGAGTGTCCTCTGACTGGTGGGCCATACTATGTTCCCACGAAATGGCCTGTCCTATGTCAGATCTGGTCTTCTTTGCAAACTTTTTGAAGTTGTCAGGAGCCATGGTTGAGCCACTACCTGCTTTCTCAGAAAAAGCCGCTCTTCAGAGCTCTCCTGAAATTTGGCCATCATCACATAAGTAGGTACCAAGAAACACTGACTCTGTCTTTGGTAAATTCAAACGATTGAGACCACTGGGACTGAAACTAAGACTTGCTCTGGGTGCATGGCTTCCTGGATCCCAAGTTCAGAGAGTTCCATCACCAAGGAAGTGTTGTAGGTCACTTCCTTCAGGAACTGAATGAGGTCACTGCGATGGAAAACCACTTTGTCCTAACAGTTGCTTCCAATGGTCCCATGAGATGGAGGCTGCCCCTACTTCCTGTGACACTTTCACAAGTTAGAATGGTATATCAACCATAGGCATCCGAGAACAGCTCTGTACACAGGCCTGGTTTGGTCCATTTAATCTACATTAAGAAGAGAGAGGCTGATTCAGACACATTCCTTCATTCTGACCAGGTTGTTTGACATGGAAGTTGACATGGATTTGACTTTTGCTCTCTCAGGTCCTTCATAGGTAAAAAGGTTGGTCAAAAGTTGGAGGAAAAGTCCACCAAGAGACTGTCTCATGCCACAGCAAAGGGTTTATTGGGCGTCCAGCATGCTGGGGCTCAGAGCTAACTTCAGAGGAGCAAAGAACAAAAAGCCCCAAGAACAACTTGAGCAGAGTTTATTTACATTCTTTAGAGAGGGCAGGGACTTTGCATACATCATAGCCTCCTTTAGCAAATCAAAATACCACGGGAAAATCAAATAACAACCCAAAAACATGATTAGCACATTCATTGGCAGGAAGAGGTCGGACAGGGGGTGATTGGTTAGCCCTGAGAAGGGGTATACGTTTAAACTGATTGGTTGAAGCCCTGAGATGTATACGTGATTAGCTGCACGGTTTCTGGGAAGGGGTTGTTTAGTAACTAGGTGGTCAGGGAAGATTTCAACACACATCTAATTGGCAGTTCTGGGAATTGTCTTAACTGCCACAGGAATTTCAGGTTCTGAGTGCAGCTTGGAAACTTTACAAAACCTGGTTCTTTATGTTTCAATTTTAATTTCTTTTATTCTTTCATTTCCCACTCCTTTTTCTTACTACATTTAATCTTAAAAGTAATGAATCATAATTATTGCGGGGTCTCACACTCTATTTCTGCCAGTGGAGCGTATTTCTGTCGGATTACCATGAGTTTTTCCTGCCCAATTTGAGCCTGGAGAAAGGAAACTAAGCGGTTAAGCAAACAAGGTCCCACAGTTAGCAACACCATAAGGATGATCAGGGGTCAAGCTAAGCCTGATAGGAGTGTAGTTAACGAGGGGGACTGGGTAAACCATGACTCAAACCACCCTTGTTGAATCTCCCTTTCTCTCTGGCGCTCTTCAAGGCATTTTCTCAATTTACTCATGGATTCTCTTACAACTCCAGTATGGTCAGCATAAAAACAACATTCTTCTCTCAGTGCAGCACAGAGGCCCTGCTCCCTCATGAAGAGGAGGTCTAATCCTCGCCTGTTCTGTAAAACAACTTCAGAGAGAGAGAGTTTAAGGATTCCTACAGCACTGTGATGGAGGTCTCTAATGTCTTCCAGTCTTGATCTATTGCTGTTTCTAATCAGGCCATTTGTTGTGACCCATGGATGATAGCAGCTGTTCCCGTACCCACTCCTGCAGCAGCTCCTATCCTCAATAGGATAGCTAGAGTAAGGGACACTGGATGACAGCAAAATCAGGTTGTTTGTCCCCCTAGTAGACCTTAAAATGATTCTCCATCATAATAAAGAACCCTGGGGAGTATCTGCACCATTACACAATAATTTACAAAGCTGTCAAATACATGGGTTGAAATGCAAGGAGTTCTGACTGTGTGGAGTTCAGTACAATTAAGGTTCCTTTAATTAGTTCCCAGGGGCAGGAGTCAGCTGTACTCTGGACTGGGGAAGTAGGCAAAGATGGAAACTGGGAAGTATGAGATGGTAGAGGGGTTCTGGTAGATCTAGGCATGGGAGGTTTTGGAGGCTTAATTCCTGGCTTGAGGGGATTGGGCCCTATTGCTGTGGGATTTTCCTCCTTTTTAAGCAGGATGGTGAACCAGTGACCAACGTCATAACGAGGGCCATAAATATAGAATCGCATTTCCCACGTATTTTGCATAGACCATGTTGTTCTGAGGTAGCCCCTTCCTTTGGAAGTGAAAGTTATATTGAGGGGGTAACTTAGACTATTCTTTCCACAGCGAGTTTTTGACACAACTTGGCTAGCGGCACATTTCTTGGGATCAATCCAGGTGTCATTTTTTCCAACCTGAATGATACTGTCTGGTGAGTTTGGGTTCAACCATGTAGCTCCCGTTTGTTCACAACCCCAAGATCTAAAATAAATGTCACTGGGTCCTCCACAGGTTTGGGCCTGTTTGCGACTTCAGAAATCAGCTGGGCACACATAAAAATCAAGACTGGCTAGTTTACACCTGAGCTGGGGAAGATGATATCCATAATTCATGGGGTAAGGTGGTCTATGTTGCCCTGGTTTGGGTTTGAGTGGGATCTGTGTGGAGTCCTCTATGTCAGGGAGATCCTAGTCAGAGAGGCCTATGGCAAGCTGACAAATGTCCAGGTAGAGAGATGGCCACCAAGTCCATAAGAGGGCTGTATGTGAAATAGACCACACTACTTGCCCAGTAGGATTTATAGCTGCCATTGTTGCTGAACAGGCTGATGGTGATTAGGACTGCTGGTGGTCAGGGGAAGAATCCATAGCCCTACCCACACGACGGACACGCAACTTGAGAGGTTTACCAGTCTGTTCCAGTTTCCAGCCGGATGCTGGACAGGGCGCAGGCTTGAGATGGGTGGCACGGATCCAGGAAGTGATTCCATCCACTTTCACCACTGTAGGTGTTATAAGCAGCACCTGGTATGGTCCTTTCCAGCGGCGATCCAGGGATGATACCTGATGCCGTCTCACATAGACGAAGACTCCCACTTGTTATCGATGTGGGGTTCCCTCGTCTCCAGGCTGATAAGCAGTGGCCAACTGTTTCCACAGGTATTGCTGGGTGCTGTGTTTGTTCATGGGCTTTAAGTCTGTCAAGCAAGGGGGTGTGAAAGGAATAATTAAGTCTCAGAGTTGGGGTTAGGTCCCTTACTGGAGGAGGGGCACCATAGAGAATTTCATAAGTGGTGAGTTTACACAAAGAGGAAGAGGGTTTACTTCTTGCACGAAACAGTGCTTAAGGTAGGAGCATAGTCCAATTTTTTATGCCGGTCTCCAAGCTTAATTTCTTTAAAGTCTCTTTGATGGTTCTAATCATCCTTTCTACCTGTCCTGAGCTCTGGGGTCTATAAGCACAATGTAACATCCAATTAATCTTCAGGGTCCTGGTGAATCCCTGACTTACCTGGGCAACGAATGCCGGTCCATTATTGGACCCTATTACCTTAGGCAGGCCGAACATTGGAAAAATGTCTTCTAGAATCTTTTTGAGCACCGTCTGAGCCGTTTCTTTCTTCATGGGGAAGGCTTCAACCAATCATGAAAGAGTATCTACAAAGACTAGGGGATATTTAAGTCCATACCTTCCTGGCTTAATTTCAGGAAAAGTCCACTTCCCAGAATTGTCCTGGTCTGGTTCCTCGTAAGTGCTTCCCTGCAGGAAGCTTGGATGGGTAAGCATTATCTAATTGGCAGACTTGACAAGCTCTAGTCACCTGCTAAGCTATTTCTTTCCTCTGTGAGTCAGTCATTAATAAATCCTTTCTTCGGTCCTTTAAGAGAGCCTATAACTTCTTTGAGCTTAAGTGGGTGAGCTAGTGTACGTCTTTGACATAAAGGTGGGCTTTTTGAAATTTTAAACTTGGCTCTGTAGGGTCCCAGAGTTCTGTATCTGTCTCCTCACATGATAAGTTGCCTGAATGTTCCAGTGTGGCCAAGTCTCCTGAATGTTAATCCCCCTGGTGTGGAAAAAGTTAACAGAGTCACTCCATTTAGGGCTGCCAATTAAGCTTCCTCATCTGCCCTTCTGTTTTTAACTGCGACGAGGTCGTTTCCCTTCTGGTGCCCTGGACAGTGCACTATAGCTAGTTCCTTAGTGCCCTGCCCTGCTGAGAGACGGTGGAGAATCTCAACTTTGTTCTTTATTTTTTTTCCCAGTGGAGGTTAATATCCCCCTTTGCTGGTAAATAGCCCTGTGCACATTAGCATTGCCAAATGCATAGCGGCTATCAGTGTAATGGTGGCCCTTTTGCCTGTTGCTAGTTCCAATGCTTTCGTAAGGGCAATCAGTTCTGCCTTTTGGACTTATGTCTCTTCTGGGAGACCAGAGGATCAGATGACATTAGTTTTGCTAACTACTGCTGCTCCAGCCCGCCACATACCATCTTGGAGGAAGCTGCTCTCTTTCGTAAACCATACGACTTCAGGGTGAGGCAGTGGCTGGATTTTTCAAGTCTCGTCCTATACTGGTTTCCTCTGACAGTATGTGTTGACACTCATGAGCGACAGGTCCTGATGATTGTTCTGGCAGCCAGGTTGAGTGGAGCAGAAGGTCCAAGAGTTATTCTGTCTTTGCTAATCCAGAGGCTCTGGTAGTGGTTTATTCTGGAGTTTGATAGCCACCTCTCTGGAGGTTGACAGATGATGCTCTCCAGGGCATGGGGGGCTATCATGGATAGCTTCTGTCCCAACGTTCATTAATGAGCATCTTTTATTAGAAGCGCTGCCACTGCTATAGCTCTTAAGCAACGGGACCACCCAGTAGCCACTGGGTCCAGTTTTTTTGATAAGAATGCTACCGACCTTTTCCAAAGTCCCAAATTCTAAGTGAACACTCCCCGTACTATTCCTTTCTTTTTCTCGATGTAGAGAGTGAAGGGTTTATCTATATCTGGGAGTGCTAAGGCCGGAGCAGATAGCAGCACTTTTTTTGACATTATCAAAAGCTTGTTGGTGCTCAGGGGTCCATTGGAATTGGGCATTACACTTTATCAGCGGGTATAAAGGGGCAGCCAGAGAGGTGAACCCAGGAATCCATCACCTGCAAAAGGCAGCAGTCCCAAGAAACTCTCTGAGTTGTCTCTTATTAGATGGGGGTGGTATCTGCACAATGGTTTGTTTTCTGTTCTCAGTGAGCCATCATTTGCCACCCCTAAGAGAATAACCCAGGAAGATTACTTCTTGCTGACAAATTTGGGCCTTTTGGCAGAAGCCCTATATCCAAGCCGAGCAAGCTCGGATAATAGTGCTTGGGTCCCAGACTTATAGTTCTCCTTGGTGTCCGCTGCCAGTAGCAGGTCATCCACATATTGGAGTAGGGTGACTTCGGGGTGTGTGCAGTTCTGAAGTCATTTATGTCCCTGTGGAGGGCTTCATCAAAGAGAGTGGGGGGGGTTTGAACCCCTGTGGGAGTCTAGTCTAGGTTAGTTGGCCAGATGTTCCAGTTTCTGGGTCTATCCACTCGAAAGCAAACAGCAACTGACTGTCCTTATGTAGAGGCAAGCAGAAGTAAGCATCTTTTAAGTCCAGCACAGTGTACCATTCCCGCTCCAGATTCAGAGTGCTAAGCAAATTATATGGATTGGGTACTGTGGGGTGAATGTCCTGCACTCTGTTGTTGATCTCTCTTAGGTCTTGAACAGGACTGTAGTCCCTAGTTCCTGGCTTTCTTACTGGTAGCAGTGGGGTATTCCAGGCTGATTGACAGGGCCTTAGGACCCCAATGGCCAATTATTTCTGAATATGGGGACTTATCCCATCCTTAGCTTCTTTGCTTAGAGGATATTGTTTAACACTGATTGGAGAGGCCGAGGCTTTTAATTCTACTACTATTGGAGGTTGTTTTACGGCTAGACCTAACCCAGCAGTTTCTGCCCAGGCATTAGGATAATCTTTTATCCATTTCTGTTGTAGTTTGCCTCTTTGATCAGTCCTAGGGGGCACGAAGTGTTGATGTTCATATTCTACAGACATAGTCAATTCTCTGACTATGGGAGTTTTTATTGAAGGCTTTAGAACATCCACTTGGGGACAATCAGGGTTAAAAGTTACTCTATCCCCGAGTTTGGTAAGCAGATCCCTGTGCATCAATGGGGCTGGGCATTCTTGGATTACTAGGAAAGAGTGGTGGACTTTTCATTTTCCTACTTCCATAATCCTCTTAGTTGTCCAAGCCCGATATGTAGTGCCATTAGCCCCTTGAACTAGGGACCATTTATTTGATATGGGGCCCAGTGAAGCCTTAAGGGCTGAGTATACTGCTCCTGTATCCACTTCAAAGTTCACTGGAGTCCCCTCCACTTTAAATGTTACCCTGAGCTTGGGGAGGGGATCCGAGCCCTGACATTCCAAGTCCTCTTCTAGAGTCAGCATGGCGGGCTGCCGTGGCTTCTTCTTTTTGGGGCACTCTTTGACTCAGTGTTCTTTTTCTCTACAGTAGGTACATTGATCTGAGGCCAGGGACAGCCTTTGGCGTGGGCCCAAGTATCCCTTTCTGACTCCCTGCTTTTTAATTTCTGGCGTATTTGCTGCTGTGAAGAAAACCTTAGCCAATGCTTTTGTCTGCCTTTTGCTCCTTTCATCCTCCTTTTGTTCCCTTTCCTTCTCTCTCCTCTGTTCCCTCTCCTCCTCAGTTTCTCTCTTATAATATACTTATATACTTATACTATATACTTATAATATATATCTTATAATATACTATTTCAGCTTCTCTGTCTAAATCTCTTAAGGTCGTATTTTGTAACCCATCTAGACATTGTAACTTTCTCTTAATATCTTGGGCAGCCTGCTCAATAAAGGCCATTGTAACAAATGCCTTTTGGTCATCTGCCTGAGGATCAAAAGGAGTATATTTTCTATATGCTTCCTTAATTCTCTCCAGAAACATAGAGGGAGACTCATTAGGCCCTTGGATAATCTCTCTTACATTGGCCAAATTGGTCGGCTCTCTGGCGGCCACTCAGAGACCCGCTATTAGAGCCTGGAGATATGTGGACAGATGCTTCCCACCTTCAAAGGTGTTGGAGTCCCAGTTGGGTCGGTTCATGGGCCCATAGGAATGGAGAGAGAGCATCACAGGGGCTTCTGAGTTTTCTATTATCCGTCGCCGGTGGGTTCCTTTAGGTTGCCCAGCTTCCTTCAGGAGAGGAGGGGTTGCTGCTGCTGCGGGGAAGTCCCCTGGAGGGCTTGGGTCTGGCCCAATTGCCTCTAGCAGTGGAGAGGCTGAGTCAGCGGTGGGAGGATCATCAGGAACTGTGTTGGGGGTTGGGGAGGGAGAGTAGACGATAAGGAGGGGGTGGAGTGTCCAGTCTTGTGACTCAGGGAGAATGGAAGGAAGAGGGAGAGGAGCGGAAAGTTTGAATGATAGGAATGTGGGGGAAGGGGTATATGGCTGTTGATCTGGTTGGCCACGTGGCCCCGGCTGAATGACAATATCTCTGAATTTTCAGATAAGAGGAAAGTGGAAGGATTCTTCTGGGGACATCCGAATTCAAGGATGGGCCATTCTGAAGCACAGAGAGTCTGCCAGGTACAGTGTTTTACTGAAAAAGAAAGATTCTGGGCCCTTGAGTGGACATCAGTCCAATGATCAAGGGTCAGGGACAGAGAAGAGGAAGTGCTTCGTCCCATAATGGGAGTTACTCAAACAGGGACAGTGAAGACACAAACACAACACAGACAAAGACAAACAGCAAACGTTTAACATGAGTCCAACACAAAGATTAGAACTGAGTAACTGGCAATGGGTTAGACAATAAAGACAGACAGTAAACTCAACATGAGTTCAGAACAATGACCAAAACTGAGTTACCGGCAAAACCTGATGGGCTGGCAAATTGAATCCTGAAGCAAAACATAACCGAGTTGAGGAAACTACTATTCCTTGAATTCCCTAGTCCTCCGGAGTGTCCCTCAGGGACGTGACCTTGGCTCTGTGACACGTCTGTCACCCCATAGGAGAGAGCTAATGCTCTTCACCAACAGCCACTTTGCCACGCCCTAGCCTGAAACCCGAAACCAGAAAGAGGCGCCTTACTTACCCCGAGAGGAGTCCTTTGAGGTCTTCCGTCCACCGCTGCCGGATATCTCACCTGGGGCCTCCAGATGAAAAGGTGCTGCGAACGTCAAAGGAAAAGACAACAAAGAGGCTTTCTCATGCATCAGCAAAGGGTTTATTGGGGGTCCAGAATGCTAGGGCTCAGAGCTCCCTTCAGAGGAGCAAAGAACAAAGAGACCCGAGAAAACTTGAGCAGCTTTTATATACATTCTTTAGAGAGCTCAGGGACTTTACATACATCATAGCCTCTTTTAGGAAATCATCATGTACCACGGGAAAATCAAGTAACAACTCTAAAACATGATTAGCACATTCATTGGCGGGAAAAGTTGGGGCAGGGGGTGATTGGTCAACCCTGAGAAGGGGTATACATTTAAACTGATTGGTTGAAGCCCTGAGATGAATACGTGGTGAGATGCACGGCTTCTGGGAAGGGGTTGTTAAGTAACTAGGTGGTCAGGGAAGATTTCAACACACATCTAATGGGCAGTTCCAGGAATTGTCTTAACTGCCACAGGAATTTCAGGTTCTGAGTGCAGCTTGGAAACTTTACAAAACCTGGTTCTTTACATTTCAATTTCAATTTCTTTTATTCTTTCAGAACCTTACGGTGGAAGGTGAGAGACTTCATTCACAATGACTGCTCTTTTGGCTATATTGGTTTTGGATGCACACATGGGATCATTTTTTTGATCCGTCTGTTGCTGATAATCTAAGCCACAGCCTCACACAGGGCCAAGAGCCTGATTAAGACACATCTCTTTCCAAAGCAATTACTTCTCTGAGGTCAGTTTCAGAACTCAGTCTCTGAGGAGAATCACACCAGTGTTCAAGACCAGGTGGACCCAGTCATCTCTTCCAACCGCCACACAAATGACCACAATTAAAACCAAAACACTCTCACATGGCACTCATCTTCTTACATATATACACTCATTATACCCTTTGGCTAGAGGTTTCCATGAATGGCGCAGCCCAAGAGAGTGTCCAAAATAAGCTCCCTTGCCCCTCATTTGCCTAACCTCAGGATGGCCTGAACACCCTTCCTGTGAACCAGGATTGATCACATAGTTCTTCCTTTAATACTGCACTGCTTCTCCAATTTGAGGCCTACTGACTGTCAGGTATAGATTCCTTATGTGATTTGGAGTAATTATTAAACCACAGTAACTTTGCAGCGCTTCAAAGAACTCATTTGACCCAAAGGATCCCTATTCTCACTTGGTGGAGGTCAGGAAACTTACAGAGGAAGGCGAGAGACTTCATGCTCAATGACTGATCTTTTTGCCATTTTGGTTTTGAATGCACACATTGGATCTTTCTTTAGATTCATCAGTCGCTGATAATCTAAGCCACAGCCTCAAACAGAGCCACAAGGCTGATTCAGACACATACTTTTCCAAAGCAGTTAAGCAAAGAGCCACAGGTGATGCCCATTCACTTCCATTTTAAAACTGTTTTCTTCAAAATTCACAAAGGGGTGGCCTGAGGCAAAGACCTTCCTGACTTCAGGGTAACAGAACAATAAGTCAGCAAATCCCAATGCAGGGTTTCTCTACTGAGACTTTCTTGGTCACACTGATATCTGAGTTTTCTGAGATGCTTACAATTCCCTTCAGCTATCCAGTACATGGCCATGTCACAGAGCTTGGAGGTGGTACATATCTTGGACAAAAAACCATGAGCCTATTCTGGAGAGTGGCCAGAATTCAGAAAGAAAACAGTAACTTAGGAAGATAGTAGGTGTTGCCCATGGAAAAGCAACCAGCAGTCCTTTCCTAAAATGGGCAGGATGAATGCTGGGAAGCTTTCTACTAGACAGGATACATCCATTAATCCATTCTGTTTTCTAATGTGTACAACCAAGGACACAGTGGGATACATAGACAGAAACACACTCGCCTTGTCAAAGGACTTTCTAGAAACAGTCCACTCTAAACCAAACAAACCGCCTTTCCTACCTATTCTCAGAACATGAGACAAAACCACAAACTCACACCCACACTCAAAAAGTCACCTCCTTCCCCCAAGTAAGTCTGTGACTATCCAGAGTGTCCTCTGACTGGTGGGCCATACTATGTTCCCCCAAAATGGCCTGTCCTGTCTCAGGTCTGGTCTCCTTGTCCATCTCTGTGAAGTTGTATGGAGCCTGTGCTGACCACTACCTGCTTTCTCATTAAAGGCCCATCTTCAGAGCTCTACTTGCATTTTGTCATCCTCAAACCATTAGGTACCAAGAGAGACAGACTCTCTCCTTGGTAAATCCAAACAAGTAAGTCCACTGGGAATGGGACTAGGACTGGCTCTGAGTGCCTGGCTTCCTGGATCCCAAGTTCAGAGAGTTACATCACCAAAGAAGTGAGGTAGGTCAATTCCAACAGGAAGGGAATGAGGTCACTGCCTTGGCAACCACTTTGTCCTAACACTTCTTTCCAAGGGTCCCTTGAGATGGAGGCTGCCCCTACTTCCTGTGACACTTTCAGAAGTTAGAATGGTATATCAACCATAGACACCCAGGAGAAGCTCTCCACACAGGGTTGGTTTGGTCCATCTTCTTTATATCAGTAGGAGAGAGGCTGATTCAGACACATCAATTCATCCTGAACAGGTGGTTTGCCATGGAAGATGACTTTTGCTCTCTCAGGTTCTTCATAGCTGCTACATCTTCTCTAGGGATCATTTCTGCATCAAACTTTGAGATTCTCAACAGGTGGAAGATCCCCTACATTCGTGTATTGTAAGACCAACTCTGTCCCTGCTCTTTTGTGAAGTTAGATTGAGGGAACAGTGTATGGTTAGGGTTAATAACATATTCTATTTGGGTTAGGAAACATTCTGCGGGATGAATAATGGTATTGGGAACCTGCGATATTCACAAGAATATATAGGTGAAATATAAGTATGAAACCTGAAATCTAGGTACGATTTGAAGCCCAGAAGGGCATTGGGCCCTTTAGTGAGATACTTAGCTTTGAATTATGTTCTGCACAGATATCTCAGATAAATCGATGTGCAATGGCAGAGGACCTTGTACCTTGGATGATTAAATGTCCTAGAGAACATTAAGTCAAAAAGGAATAGTCGGCAGGATTAGGAAGGTAGTCAGTAGGTTCAGAAAAAAGAGTGAATATAGGATTTGGACAAAAGTTTCATTAGCAATAGGGTTTTAGGTAGATAGTGAACGTAAATATGAGCACATATGAAGAGTCAGTCATAATGATGAACTGGGGAAAATATGTAGGAAAGCAGATATCAATAGAGACATTAGGAAATCAGGCAAAGTATAATGAAATAGGGTTAGACATTTTCAACATGGTTGAGGTTAAATATATAATCTTAGGAAGAAAGACATATGTTGCCTCCAATATGATTAACATTTGAGAGCATTAGGCAACCTGGACATGGTTGTTTTTAGTAATCCATGCTCACTTTCCATTTTGCTTAGGTGAAAGGTTAATTAAATAGGCACTTGTCACTTCCTGTTTTTCTGTATGCTTAACAAACCACTGTTGAAATTTTGAGAACTGTTTGCTAATTTTGTTCCCAGAATGTGCTGTCCCCAAATGCGAAACTGCAGAATATACTCCCTCACCCGCGTGCACGCAAACCGCACACACGCCCTGACGCATCAATAAATTTCCCTTTCTGCCCTCTCCAAGAAAAGTATATAAATTCTGTTAAAGCTGTTCTCAGGCTCTCTGCTCTATTCAAATGAGCTCTGAGCCCCAGCATGCTGGACCCCCAATAACCTCTTTGCTGTGGCCGAGTGTAAATGGTATACTGTTCTGTACTTAAAAGATGCTTTCTTTTGCTTGCCTCTGCATAAAGATAGTCAGTTGCTGTTTGCTTTCGAGTAGGTAGACCCAGAAACCAGAATGTCTTTTCAACTAACTTGGACTAGACTCCCACAGGGGTTCAAAAACTCCCCCACTCTCTTTGATGAAGCCCTTCACAGACATTTCAACAACTTTAGAACTATGCAACCCGAAGTCATTCTGCTTCAATATGTGGATGTCCAGCTACTGGCAGCCAACACCAAAGAAAACTGTGAGTCTGAGACCCAAGCACTATTATCTGAGCTTGCTCAACTCAGGTAGAGAGCTTCGGACAAAAAGGCCCAAATTTGCCAGCAAGAAGTAATCTTCCTGGGGTATTCCACAATAGAGGAGAAAACAGAAAAAAAAAGCTTCTTTTTTTGAATTTCTGAAGACTGTGAACTTCTGAGTCTCTTCTCTTTCATGTTGGGTACAAAATTCTGAAACTACCTAAACTTGGGGTTCAGGGAGTTAATTTATTACAACAGAAGCAATGCCCTCTGAATCCGGTTGCAACCAAATAGGACTGTTTCCCTGTCTTTGGTGCTATCTTAAGTGCCGTGCCTTGTCCGTCCCTACAACAGTATAATTCTATATACTTAAACATTGTTTATGTTTTCATGAAATTGTCAACAGATTTGATTAATTGTGTAATGGTGAAGATGTGTCCCAGATTGCTCTATAATGACCCAGGTTCATTTGAAGTTCAAACAGGGGGGCATACAACCCGGTTCCACTGGGAACATATATCCCTCACTTTAGCCATCATATTAGGAATTGGAGTTGCGGCATGGGTAATCACAGGAACCACTGCCCTGCTCCATGGTACACAACAAATGAACCAAATAGAAGCAGCAAGAGACCAAAACTTAAAGATAATAGAAACCACCATCACAGCTTTGCAGGAATCTTTAACATCTGTATCTGAATTTGTTTTACACACCAGTTGAGGGTTGGACCTCCTCTTCATGAGAGAAGGGGGCCTTTGTGCTGCATTGATATAAGAATGTTGTTCTGATGCCGACCATACTGAGGTTGTAAAAAAAAACCTATGAGTAAAATAAAAGGATGCCTTGAAAAGCGTCAATGAGAGAGAGAGGCCCAAAAAGGGTGGTTTGAGTATTGGTTCACAGTCCCCCTGGTTATCTACGCTTTTATCAACCCTGGCCTGTCCAATAACAATCCTCATATTATTTCTAACTATAAAACCCTGTTTGCTCAACCATGTAATTTCTTTACTCCAAGCTCAAATTGGACAAGTTAAACTTATGGTAATACCCCACTAGCAGACATAGAATGTGACACGCCCCAATAATCACTTTTATGATTAAAAGTAGCAAGAAGAAGAAGTGTGGAATGAAAGGTTAATAAAAAAGGTACTTGTAACTTCCTGTTTTTCTGTATGCTTAACAAAACACTGTTGAAATCTTGAGAACTGTTTGTAATCTTGTTCCCAGATTGTGCTGTCCCCAACTGCCAAATTGCAGAATGTATTCCCTCACCCACTTTCACACTAACCGCCCACTCGCTCTGACCCATCAATAAATTTCCGTCCCTGCCCTCTCCAAGGAAAGTATATAAGCTCTGCTTAAGCTGTTCTCAGGGCTCTCTGCTCTATTCATGTGAGCTCTGAGCCCCAGCTTGCTGGACCCCCAATTAACCCCTTGCTGTTGCATGAGACACTCTCTTGGTGATCTCTTCCTCCAACGCTTGCAGTAACATTACTTGGATGTTTGAATGTAGAAGAGAAAATCCAGTGATAAAGGGATAGTCGGTAAGATTAAGAAGATAGTCGGTAGGTTTAGGAAGAAGAGTGAGTATAGGATTTGGAAAACAATATCTTTAGCAATAGGGGTTCGGTTAGAGAGTGAATGTAAATGTCAGCACATGTGAACAGTCACAATAATGAAGTGGGGAAAATATGTAGGAAAGCAGATATCAATAAAGACATTACAAAATCAGGCAAAGTATAAAGTGAGTGATACAATTAGACATTTTCAACAGAATTGAGGTAGATTATATAATCTTAAGAAGAAACAAAATGTAGTCACCAATAGGATTGACATTTGAGAGCATTAGGCAACTTTGAGATGGATGTTTTTTGTAATCCATGCTCACTTTCCATTTAGGCTTTTGTACAATCACAAGTGTGACCTTTACATTTGTCTCCAGAATACTACTGTGATAAAATGTATATGTAGATGTGGTGACATGAGTGTTTCTTCCACTATTTCTGGGAGCAATATTTTGAAGACATATAAATGGGTATTGGGGGTACAAAAAGGTGTACACTGTGTCATTGAATATAGAGATAATGCATGAATAGACCATAAGTGAATAAATAATATAACTGGTTCCACATTAAATAACAGATTGAATAGATATCTGAAAATATATAAGAAATCTTATATTGATATACAATCATTCATTCCAACCAATGATACATCTAATATTAATATTAGGGTTACGGTTTATCATGAAGATATGTTAGTTTTGCTACAAAAATAATTATGGAAATCAAAAATAATGTGTTTGGAAAGAGTCAGTCACAATGCTGGCAATATGTAAACAAGGCCTCTGAGCTTGAGCTGGGGCTTCACATAGATGGCTACATTTCTAAGATAAAGAAGTTACCAACTGGGCTTCATGGTAACAGCTGGCAGAGAGAAAAAAAAAAGAGAAGAAAATAGCTCTGCCCCATTCCCAGTGTCCTTAAAATGTTAACTTGCCCAGAACAGAGAAAAAAAAAACAGAAACAAAAACTGCTTTTTATGAACTTCTGCAGACTGTGAACTTCTGAGCCCCTCCCTTACATGTTGGGTACAAAATTCTGAAACAATTTAAACTTGGGGTGCAGGGGATTAAATGATTACAACAGAAGCAATGCCCTCTAAATCCGGTTGTAACCAAATAGGACTGTTTCCGTGTCTTCGGTGCTATCTTAGTTGCCTTACCTTGCCTTGTCCATCCCTTTTCTCATGAAAAGACCAGTCAAGAAACATGGAGGAATGCATGTGCTCTGAAGCAGGAAGTGATTGATAGTGAAACAAATGCCTATAAATTTTCTAACTTGTGGATGAAATATATATCCTATGATGTGCATTAATTGAAGAAATAGTAATCTACCAGTGTTGAATAAAAATGAACGTCAAAATACACATCATGTCCGATTGGAATCTACTTGCATTGATGTTAAACTGGGTCAGGTACTGTAGAAATATTAGGATTTGTGTGCATCATTCACTGAAGTTACTTTTCAGTATAGGAAAGAAATATGTTTTTCAGGTGAATGAATATTTCTAAGAATAATCTTTGGAAAGTTGATTATAAATTTACGTATATGAATATGAATGAATTTGGTGAGTGTAAAATAAGACACATATTTCATATTTTGAAAAATCTGGAGAGTATATATATATGTATATATATGTGTGTGTGTGTGTGTGTGTGTGTGTGTGTGTGTGTGTGTGACTAAAGTCACGGTGGCCTGGACACCCTTCTTGTGAACCAGGAGTGATCAAACAGGTCTGCCATTAATACTTTTCCACTTCTCCAATTTGAGGCATTCTGACTTTGGCATTTAGATTCTTTATGTGAAATGGAGTCAAGAAAAAACCAAAGCACCTATGGACTAGCCTCTGCATGGTTTTGAAGAATTCATTTGACACAAAGGATCCCTATTCCCACTTGATGGAGGTCAGGAACCTTACAGAGAAAGGCGAGAGACTTCATCTACAATGACTGCAATTTTTGCCATTTTGATTTTGTATGCACACATGGGATCTTTCTTTACATCCACCAGGTGTTGGTAATCTAAGCCACAGCCTCACACAGGGCCAAGAGACTGATTAAGACACATCCCTTTCCAAAGCAGTTAAGCAAAGAGCCACAGGTGATGCCCACTCATTTCCATTTGAAAACTGGTTTCTTCAGGCTTCACAAATGTGTGGCGTGAGGCAAAGCCCTTCCTGACATTCAGGGCAAAAGAACAATAGGTAAGCAAAAGGCCCATAGCAGGGTTTCTCCACTGAGACTTTACTGGTCACACTGATATCTGAGTTTTCTGAGATGCTCGCCATTCCCTTCAGCTATCCAGTACATGGCCATATCACAGAGCTTGGAGTTGGTAAATATCTTGAACACAAAACCATGAGCCTATTCTTGAGTGTAGCCAGAATTCAGGAAGAAAACAGGAACTAAGGAAGTTTGTAGGTGTTGCCCTTCGATAATGCAAGCCACAGTCCATTCATAAATTGGGCAGGATTGATGCTGGGAAGCTTTCTACTAGACAGGACCCATACATTGATGCATTCTCTTTTCTAATGTCTGCAACAACAGACACATTGGGATACACAGACATGGAAACACTTGCCTTGTCCAATCACTTACTAGAAACGGTTCACTCCAAACCAAACAAACCACCTTTCTTACCTTTTCTCAGAACATGAGATAAAACCACAAACACACAACAAAAACCACAAAGGCATCGCCTTCCCCCAAGTAGGTCTGTGACTATTCGGAGTGTACTCTCACTGGTGAGCCTTACTATGTACCTCCAAAATGGCCTGTCCTGTCTCAGATCTGGTCTCTTTGGCCAACTCTGTGAAATTGTCAGGAGCCCGTGGTAAGCCACTACTTGCTTTCTCTGGAAAGGCCAGTCTTCAAAGCTTTCCTGGCATTTGGCCATTTTCACATCAATAAATACCAAGAAAGACTGACTCTGTCCTTGGAATATCCAAACAAGTGAGCCCACTGGGACTGGGACTAGGACTGGCTCTGGGTGCCTGGATTCCTGGATCACAAGTTCAGAGAGTTCCATCACCAAGGAATAGAGATGAGGACACTTCCTTCAGGAACTGAATGAGGTCACTGCCTTTGCAACCACTTTTTCCTAACAGTTGCTTTCAAGGGTCCCATGAGATAGATGCTGTCCCTATTTCCCGTGACACTCTCACCAGTTAGAATAGTATATCACCCATAGGCACCCGTGAACAGCTCTCCACACAGGCCTGGATTGGTCCATCTTCAGTACATTAGGAACAGAGACACTGAGTCAGAAACAACCCCTCTCCAGACAGGGTTGTTTTCCATGGAAGATGACTTTTGCTCTCTCAGGTCCTTAATAGCTGCCTACATCTTCTCCAGGGATTATTTCTGCATGGACCTTTGAGGTTTTCAGCAGGTGATATATCCCCTACATTCCTATATTGTAAGACCAAGACTTTCCCTGCTCTTTTATAAACTTAGAATGAGGGAATAGTATATGGTTTGGGTTAATTACTTGTTCGATTTGGGTTAGGAATCATTTTGCTGGATGAATAATGGTATTGGAAATCTGCAATATTTATAAAAATATAGAGGTGAAATATATGTATGAAAACAGAAATCTAAGTAATATTTGAAGCCCAGAAAGGGATTGGGCCCTTGATTGGGAGACTTAGCTTTGAATTATGTCCTGCACAGATGTCTCAGATAAATCAATACACAATGGCATCGGATCTTGTACCTTGAATGATTGAATGTCGAAGAGAACATCCATTCAAAAAAGGATAGTCAGTAGGATTTGGGAGATAGTCGGTAGATTCAGAAAGAAGAGTGAGTATAGGATTTGGACCAAAAGTTATTTAGCAATTGGGTTTCAGGTAGAGAGTGAATGTAAATGTCAGCACAAATGAACAGTCAAAATGATGAACTGGGAAATTATGAAGGAAAGCCTATATCAATAGAGACATTAGGATATCAGGCAAAGTTTAAAGTGAGTGATAGGATTAGACATTTTCAACAGGGTTGAGTTTGAATATATAATCTTAGAAAGAAACAAGTATGTAGTCAACAATTGGATTGACATTTGAGAGAATTAGGCAACCTGGACATGGATGTTTTTAGAAATCCATGCTCACTTTAAATTTAGACTTTGGTACAATCATAAGTGTGACCTTTGCTTTATTTTCCAGAATATTACTGTGATAAAATGTATATGTAGATCAGGTGACATGAGTATTTCTTCCACCATTTCTGGGAACAATATTTTGAAGACGTATAAATGAGTATTGGGGGTAGAATGTGGTGTAGTATCTGTCTAAGAATATAGAGATAATGCAAGAATAGACCATACTGTGAATAAATAATATAATTGGTCCGCTTTAAATAATGGACTGAGTTGATATCTGAAAATATACAGAAAATCTTATATTGATATTAAATCATTCATTCCAACCAGTTATACTTCTAATGGTAATATTAGGGTGATATTTCATCATGAAGAGTGTGTGAGTTTTGCTTCAAAAGTGATTATGGAAATCGAATATAATGTGTTTAGAAAGAAGTCTCTTGAAAAGTCTTGTCAAAAAACATGGAGGAATACATGTGTTCTGAAGAATGAAGTTATTGAAAGTGAAACAAATGCCTATAAATTTGCTAACTTGTGTATGAAATATATATCTTATGATGTGCATAAACTGAAGAAATAGTAATGTACAAGTGTTGACTAAAAATGAACATCAAAATACACATCACGTTCCATAAATATCTACTTGCATTGGTGTTAAACTGGGTCAGTTACTGTAGAAATATTAGGATTCGTATGCACCATTCACAGAAGTTAGTTTTTAGTTCTAGGAAACAAATATGTATTTTAGGTGGATGAATATTTCTGAGAATAATCTCTTGAATATTTGATTATAAATCCACATACATGAATACGAATGAATTTAGGGAGTGTACATTAAGACCCATATATTTAATATTATGAAAAACTTGGAGAGTGTACACACACACACACACACACACACACACAGACATTAAAAAGTAGCAATATATATGGAAATCGAAATTCATCATGAAATGTATATCATCCACTGATCCAAAAATATTCATTATACTGAACATGATTTTATTTATCATGTTGTTTATCTATGAAGCTCACCCATAGGTTGAATTTTCAGTTCCAACTGTGTTTAGGTGGAGTGATCTCTTCTCCCAATTTGTATCTGCAAAGTCAGCCACCTCACAAGAATGTACATGTGATAACAGGAACGATTCAATATGTGCATATGAAATTACATGTGCTGAATTGGCTACAGAGAAATGCAGAAAGGAATTTATCTATTTGTTAACTTTAAAAACACATGGAGAACTATTTCAACAAAATATTGACTAGATTTATAAGTCCTACCCTGTATAATGCAAAAGGCAAGTCCAGCAATACACTATGCCTCGTCTAAACTGCTTGTATTTCTATTCGGTTTGGGTTATTTTTCTCCATCATATTAGAATTAGTAGTCAGAGTCTAGTAGGGTATGGGTTAGTGTCAGCCATTCAGCATTTTGAATGGAAAATAGGAAAATGAATCCAATGTGTATGTAAATATGTGCTTCACAAAAATCTTCGCACTCTAATCCAGAACAATGCCTTGACTTTACCTTCACCCCAAGTAAAACACAATTAGAGTGGAAGAGTTAGAAAATCTGTGAATACATATCTGGAATGTAATATGCTCAAGAGTTCACAACCTTGAAGGTGGCAGAGGAGTTTCCAAAAGTAAGGGACAGGTAAATACTCCACAAAAATGGAGCTCTGCTGGACTAAAGACTTCTGGTGAAACTGACTCTGAGTTTGGGCACTTGAAATATTTGTTGTTGTCAGGAGTTTTAGCTTTTTTTGTAGAGAGACCATCAAAGCTAGGTATGTATCTAAGTGACCTGGAGGACATGGTTTCTTATTTTCTAATGAACATGAGGCAGCAGTGCTGAATTCTCTCTTTGTAGGTAAACTGTGGCCATTGGGGGGAAAATCTTTCCGTGTGGACTGTAAAGCCATCCGGCAATCCTCCACTTGTCGATGTGTTTCTTGCTGCTGCAATGTGAGTTTGGTATTTGCTTCACAAAATACAAGGAGTTCAACTGGGACACAGTGCTAAAGGGAGTTCTGTCACGTGTGGTGTGTCAGGGTCTGCAGGATAATGCACCAACCAGGCTTCAATCCCATCCTTGACCATAGCAATCTGATTCTGAACATTGCCCTGAAAACTCTCCATATAACAAGATGCCTTTACATAGAAGGGTCTGCTGCGTGCACCATGTCAGTCACAAGCCATTTGGAAGCCAATGGCAGATCCACATGGCCCCACCACAGATATTTTATCACACACCTGCACACGACTTTTCTAGGCCCACTTCACATCAGGCTCCAGCTTACTGGCATCTCTGTTCTACACCATTTTCATGGTCATGGGAATTTCAAAAATTTCATGGTATTTATCTAGCCATTTTTCAAGAATGATGTTGGAGGCACTGTGTGTTTAACTTCATTCAGGAACAATTAAATGGTGAGGAAGCTCATTTCAATGAAATCTCTGGAGAAATCTCACAGGCAAGGCTTCCAAAGAGTGGCCAAAATTTCACAGGAAGCCAGGGCTATTGCTGTCTACAATGTGAGGTCCATTTGTGTTTTGACTCTCAAATATGGCTGCCATGTCTTTCAGAATAAAACCATGTGATATCCTGGCTGAGATTCCCAGTGCTCTGTGGAAAGCAAACCTGGGCCTAGATCTCAGTTTCCAAGGGCGACTCTCATGCGTGACCAACTGAAATCCCAACATATTTCATGATAACACTTCTCTAAGTCAGTTCCAGAACTCAGTCTTTAAGGGGAATCACACCAGAGTTCAGCCCAGGTGTACCCAGTCATATCTTCCAACTACCACACAAATGACCACAATTAAAATCAAAACACTCCCACATGGTCCTCATCTTCTTCCATATATACACTCTCATACTAAGTTCTGTCTGGAGGTTTACATGAGTGGCGAAGTCCAAGACAGTGTCCAAAATAAGCTCTCTTGCCCCTCATTGCCTAAAGTCATGGTGGCCTGGACACCCTTCCTGTGAACCAGGTGTGATAAAATAGGCCTGCCCTTAATACACCTCTGCTTCTCCAATTTGAGGCCTACTGACTGTCAGGTATAGATATTTTTATGTGAATTGGAGTCATGAGAAAACCAAAGAACCTATGTGCTAGACTCTCCAGGGCTTTGAAGAACTCATTTGACACAAAGGATGCGTATTCTCACTTGATGGAGGTCAGTAGCCTTACAGAGGAAGGCAAGAGACTTCATCCACAGGGACTGCTCATTTGGCCATTTTGGGTATGGATTCACACACGGAATGATCCATCAGGTGATGAGAATCTAAGCCACAGCCTCACACAGGTCCAAGAGGCTGATTCAGACACATTATCAGGATCAATCACCTGTTTTTTTCCTCTGTCTAACTAGCTAGAGAGACCTTCTCTTTTAATTGAATTTTTATCTCTGTCTGACTAGCTTGAGAGACCTTCTCTTTTACTTGAATATTTCTACTATAACTATAATACAACCCAAGAAGATATCGCCAAACAAAACTGAACCAGAATGAAACAAAAGTGGAACAACAGAAAATCATTATAATAGCTTTTCTATCCTCCTGAAATGTCCATCTCTTTTTTCTCTCAATCAGTTCCTCAGATGTGAGTGGTTTTTCTTCCATCTTACCCATCTCCAGGGACAGGCAACTTAAAACAAAAGTGAAGCAAAACAAAAGAGGAATTTTAAAATGGCTTCCCATCCTCTCGCCCTGCCTTCAGAGGTGAGCAGTTTACCTTATCACTTACCCTCACTCATTCCCCTTGCGGCCCTCCAAATGCCACAGTCTGGCTGGGCAAAATTCAGGAGCCACTTGACAAAAGAAACGAACTTTATTTTAAGAATCACACATGCCAAACAAAACAGTTCCTGAGGAAAACCTTCAGAACCCAACTGCCATCACCGGCTTCCCACAAGTCAGCAGTGACCTACCTCACTTACTTGGTGATGGAACTCTCTGAACTGGAAGCCCGGGACACAGAGCCAGTCCCAGTCTCAGTCCCAGTGGGCTCATTGTTTGGATTTACTAAGGACAGTGTCAGTCTTTCTTGGTACATACTGATGTGAGGATGGCCAAATGCCAGGAGAGCTCTGAAGTGGAACCTTTCCTGAGAAAGCAGGAAATAGCTGGCTCCTGAAAACTTCACAGAGTTGGCCAAGGAGACCAGATCTGAGACAGTACCGGCCATTTCGTGGGAAAATATTATGGCGCACCAGTCAGAGGAAACTCTGGATAGTCACAGACCTACTTTGGGGAAGGAGGTGACTTGTGGGTATGGGTGTGAGTTTGTGGTTTTGTATCATGTTCTGACAATAGGTAGGAAAAGCAGAATGTTTGGTTTGGGGTGAACTGTGTCTAGTAAGTCCTTTGGCAAGGCAACTGTTTCTATGTCTGTGTATCTCTCTGTGTCCGTGCTTGTAGACCATAGAAGGTGAATTAAAAATTATAGCCAGTTCTCCAAAGGGTATATCTGTAATTTCATCAAGAGACAGAATAGCACAGTTACTAATAATACCAAGACTACATGATAAATTTTTCAGTCATGCTGTAGAAAGAGGTTCCAAGGGATTAGGCTCCACACGTGTAGATTGGGCTATGTTTCTTTAAATTTAGATTCTCGCCCCATGCTAAAACTAAATATTCAAGGACAAGAATTTAATGGGCTATTGGATACAGATGCAGAACTTAGCATCATCTCTCATCAAGAACTTAGCATCATCTCTCGTCAAAACATTGGCCATTACAACAATACACTCAAATGCTTCAAGGCCTAGGATTGGTGACTAATCCCCATAGAAGAGCAATGGTATTAGATTGGAAGGATCCTGAAGGATGTGAAGGAACTAAACAGCCATATGTATGGATCATCTTCCCATAAATTTATGGGGATGAGATGTCCTAGATCGATTAGGTTTGACATTAACAAATAACATCAATCAAAATGTACCCACAATTATGGTTAGACAAGGTTTTAGGAAAGGAAAAAGATTAGAAAAACAAGAACAAGGTATAGCAGCCCCAATACAAATAGATCAAAGAACAGACAGACATGGGTTGGATTTTAAGAAAGGGCCACTAAGACAATAAAAACTACTTGGAAATCAGAAATACCAGTATGGGTTCCTCAGTGGCCCCTGACTAAAGAAAAGGTACAAGCAACCCATGACCTGGTAAAACAACAATTAGCGGAAGGACATATACAACCGTCTGTATCTCCCCATAATACTCCCATTTTTGTCATCAAAAAGAAATCTGGTAAATGGAGATTATTGCAAGATTTAAGAGCCATTAATAATGAGACGGTTATTATGCGACCTGCTCATTTGGGAATTCCTCAATGTTCTGCTTTGCCAAAAACCTGGTATGTTTTAATTATAGATATTAATGATTGTTTTTATTTAATTGCAATTCATTCTGAGGATAGTCCATGGTTTGCATTTACTATCCCTGCACTGAATCATGAAGGTCCTGATCAGAGATCCAAATGGAAAGTACTCCCTCAAGGGATGGCTAACAGTCCAACTATGTGTCAAATTTATGTTAACAAATTAATCCAGCCACTTAGAAATCAAAATCCTGAACTACAAATATTTCACTATATGGATAGTGTATTATTAGCACAGAAAGCTAAAAACGCATTGCTAGAATGTTATGCCACACTTACAAACTTATTAAAAAATTATAAACTAGAGATAGCAATAGATAAAGTACAATTAAATTTTTCAATTAATTATTCAGAAGTTCTTTTATCCTCAATCATGGTCCATCCACCAAAAATTCAAATACGAATAGATCAACTCAAATCACTTAATGACTTTCAAAAGTTATTAGGAGACATAAATTGGATAAGGCCTTATCTACGTATACCAACAGGAGAGTTTGAACCTTTATTTGATATCCTAAAAGGTCTATCAGATCCAAATGCACCCCGAATGTTAACACCTGAAGCAAGAAAGGCATTAAAAATCATTGAAAAATGTATGGAAAATATTCATTTGGATAGAATTGATTTAAGAATGCCTTTATTATTTATTGTACTACCACCAAAAAATATTCCTACAGAAGTATTTTTGGCAAGAAGGTCCATTATTATGAATACATTTATCTTGTTCTCCTAACACTATTCTTACTAGGTATACTGAGGCTTTAGGACAATTAATACTCAAAGGAATAAAAGCAGCAAAGGGACTGATTGGAATGTCTTCCAATGAAATTATTACTCCATAGCCTATGAATCAAATTGATGAGTTAGATAATTAGTTAAATACTTGGGCAATAATCATGTGCAAATCTAATGTTTCATTTGATAACCACTTACCATCTAATCCTTTATTGTCTTTTTGGTCATCACATCATGTAATTTTTCCAAAAATGAGAAGAAAAACACCTATTATAAATGCTACAAATATATTCACTGATGGGTCAAATAATGGTACAGCAGTAATAGTTACACCTGATCAAACTTTTACATTTTTAGTACGAAAACAATTAGCTCAAAATGTAGAGCTTAATGAAGTATTACAAGCTTTTGTGATGCTTAAAGCATCTGTAATTAACTTATTTTCTGATAATCAGTATATAGTTATTGCTATAGTATCACTTGAAGATGGTGGAAGGATTTCCCCTTCCTCTACTCTTTTCTCTTTGCTTTCCACTATACAAAGTCTAATCTGGGACAGGAAAGATCCGTTCTTTATAGGACATTTCAGGACACATACAGGAATGCCTGGAGCCCTTAGTTTGGGCAATTATTTAGTAGATAAAACAACACATGACATACATACATATTTTCTCTACACTAGAAGAAGCTATAAATTTTTATAAAAAGTTCCATGTCAATGCTAATACTTTACAAAAGCATTTCAAAATAACTAAGGAACAAGCTAGACAAATAATAAAACAATGTCAAAATTGTGTGACCTTTTTACCACAAGTTAATCTTGGAGTCAATCCTAGAGGATTGATACCTAACCATATTTGGCAGATGAACGTCACAAACTTGCCAGAATTTGGAAAATTAAAATATTTGCATGTTACAGTTGATACTTCTTCTGGATTTTTGATGGTCTCCCTTCTTGCTGGAGAAAAAAACTAAAGATGTTATAGCTCATTGCTTACAAAATTTTGCCACTGTGGGCGTTTCAAAAGAGTTAAAAACAGATAATGCCCCTGGTTATATTTCTACCTCTTTTAAACAATTTTGCTCATCATTTGGCATTACTCATATAACAGGAATCCCATACAATCCACAGGGACAAGGCATAGTTGAAAGATCACATCAAACTATTAAAACATACATATTAAAGCAAAAAGAAGGAATTGGGAAGGGGTATATATTCCCCAAAGATAAACTTAAAATAACCCTTTTACTCTAAACTTTTTAAATTTGGGTTCATCAGGGCTTAGTGCTGCAGAAAGGCGTATATGTTCAAATAATGTACATAAGCCCAAGGTACTTTGGAAGGATATTCTAACAGAACAATGGAAAGGTCCTGACCCAGTAATTGTCTGGAGTCCGGGGTCTGTTTTTGTGTTTCTACAGGGAGAAGAGTAGCCAATTTGGATTCCAGAGAGATTAACTAAAGAGATTTCTACAGACCAAAAATAAGATGATTTGGCTCAAATCAATAAGAGCTGATATCCAGAACTCCAGTTTGGCTGTTCTTACATCTGTGACAGAACCAGAATGTTTTTTTCAACATCTATTTTATTATTGCCCTTTCTCATATCATGAAGTTTTATTTTGTTTTTTTTTTAGCTCATGCAGACCTAGGTTAATGTTTTGCTGATCAGTTCTATTTTTGGACAATAGAGTTTTTAGACATTGCAATGGAGATTTCACCTGTAAAAAGTCATAAGGCCTTTAATATTATGTCATGTGTTGTATGTATTATATTATGTGTGCACACTTGTGTTTTGTGTTTTATGTTTGATTTCAGCATCTTTTCTGGGTTGACTATATTCTTTTCAAGTTGATATACTTTGTCTTCATTATCTGATGTTCTGACTTCTACTTGATCTAGTCTGTTTGTAATATTCTCATTAGCACTTTTAATCTGATTTACGGTTTCTTGCATTTCTATGATTACAACTTGATTATTTTTAACACCTCTATCTCCTGATAAAGCTCATTCTTTGTGGATTTAATTTGTGTGGTTAGTTCGTCTTCAAAATATACTTTCAATGCTTGGATTTGCTGTCTCATGTCTTCTCTAATATTCCGTTCCATCTGAATTAGGAATGCCTTGATTTCTTTCGCTGTCCATATTTCTGATTCTTCTAGGTCCTCCTGTATATTTAGATTGTACTGCATTGTTCGTAACCCTTTTTTCCCTTGTTTTTTCATATTGTTCACGTTGCTTTTCAGCTCTGTTTTACTGCTTTGTAACTGCTTTCTCCTATACATTTGTTTTGGCTTTGTATATCTCTGTTGTCTCTCTTTTGTGGTGGGAGATTATGCCTAGAAATTTTGGGCTTTGTTTTACTTTAAAGCTGATTCATTCAATTCATATAAGGCTTCTAGGTTCTGTATGCATATAATGATTTGCTGTTTGTTCTTAGGACTATATGTTTAGGTTGGGTGCTCTGGTGGTACAATGGTTAGTATGACTTGGCTACTTTAGAAGATTGCTCCACTGAAGGTGGATACTACCAGGCAATTGGATCAGGGTGTTGGTAGTAGCTAGGTATTTAGGAGTCTTATAGACAGCCTCGAGACATTCACCTATTTGCATTTAGACAATTACACACAATGGAAGATGTAATGCTTGGGATGAGAGTTTGGTGGTAGGAGAATGAAGGTGCTCTTAAAAAGAAAAAATGATAGAGGGAGAGATAGATTAGAGGGGAATGAAAAGAACAATAAAACTTGAAATGGGATAGAAAGAGAGAAGGAAAAGGGGGGAAAGGAACAGGGAGAGAAGAAGGAGAGAAAAAAAATATCAACAACAACAACAACAACAACAACAACAAAAATTAAAGTCTTAGAGATCCACCTTCTTCTCTTCCAGTAGGCAGAGCTGTGCCTTCCAAGCGGAGTGTCTGCTCTCTACCTGCCGAGAACTATCCCTGTACGGCGTCTTCTGGGGGTTTCTCAGACTTGTCAGTCCAGAGCCATTTCACTTCTGCAGCTCTTAACCCCCTTCCTCCTGTCAGCCTGCCAGCCAGGTCCTGTTTCCCAGAAGTGATTCTCCAGAGATCTAGTTACACTTGCAGCCCCACCGAGTGTCCCTTTTAAGCCCCAGTGCTGTGGTAAAATGGCGGCTAAGACCTTAGGGGTCACCGCTGGTGATATGGGGGCCTTGGGGTCTGGGCTCCCCTCTGCTTCCCTACGGACATGACCCCTGAGAAGTCAATGAAGTTTCCTGGCTGCTTGTATCAGTATGGGGAGTCACGCACCTGCTAAAGTGGATTCTGCTGGGAAGGAATTTCGCCAGCCGAACTCCGATGACGTCAACTCTCTGCTATGGCGGGCCCCAGGCTTCTTGCCGGATTGACCGAGGGGAGGGGTGGGACTGGCCCGGCCCGGTTCGCCTCAGCTCCTGGTGCGTGGAGGCTTGGCTAAAGACTTCTTCCTGCCAAGCTGTGTCTCAGCGTCTAGCAGGACCCAGTCACTTTGGCTGCGGGCGGGTGGATGGATCTGCAGCTGTGCCCGCGGTGCGCGGACTGTGGCTAGTGAATCTCTAACTCCGCGTCTAGTGGCAGGGTCCCGCTCATCCGGGTCACACAGACGCTTCAAAAAAATTCTAGTAGCTCCCGGGCGGTCTCCCTTCAGTGGAATTTTGCTAGGAGAATCTCCGTTGGTAGAATCCAAGAGTTATCCTTGCGACTTTATGACCCCATCACTGTGAGTGCATTAAAAGCGCAGCCTCTCTGCCCGCCGCCATGTTGGATCCACCTTTTCTTTGCATTATATTTAATAATTCTCTTCGAGACAATGTAAATTTTTAAGAAAATTGTTTTCTTTTAGTGCCTTTTGGAATGTTACATAATTCTTTCTTTAGGCATTGTTGCCAGAATTTCTAACTTCATCCCAGTGCATGTGAAGACAAAGATAAAACCAATCTACAGCTTCTGCAATAGCCATCACTGAACTGCTTGCAGAACTTGCCTGGACTATGTATCACTTGTATGCATTGTGAACTCACCTGCATGCATTGTGAACTATCTGTTGGTGCAGCGACTTGTGGTAGTGTTGGGGTATTTCTCTGATGATGTCATCGGTGGTACAATTTTTTCAAAAAGAGCCATCAATTGCCTTGGTGTATCTTCCTCCCTTCTGCTTGTCATGGTCGTTCAGCTAAAATTTGGGTGCCAACAGAGATGAGGCAAAGAACCTCACCCGCCCCTGGTACAAAGACCTCTCCACAGGTGTGGATGTATACTGGACCTGTAGTCAGTGATGGGTAAGATCCAATTACAATGGTACCAATCTAAGACAGGAGGCTGACACCTTGAGGTCAGCTCATTCGATAATGGGTAAGGACCATATGTACTATTGGACAACCTAAGGCAGGCACGGTCCCTAAGCCACATGCTTGTTGTTTAAACAGAGAGGGTTAGATGTTGAGAGCCACAGCCCAAGGGGCCAAAGCAAACTTTCAGACTGCCAGCTGATGGTTGGCTCACAGCGGCCCCAGCAACATCTAGCTGATTGGCTCCTCTGCGGTGATGCCCATTGGGCTGTTTCCCCACCCTTTCAAATTATGGAGCTGCTTCTTGGGGGACTATTTTGGCTCTGCTCAAACAACCCAGCCAATCGACCTCAAGAGCAGGAGGAGTGAGGAGGTTGAGAGCTTGTGGGAAGCCGGTGGTGGCAGTTGTGCTCTGAGTGTTTTTCCCGAGGAGCTATTTTTTGGCGTGTGTGGTTCTAAAAATAAATTTAGCTTTTGACAAGTGGCTCCTGAATTGTGCCCAGCCAGACTGTGGCAATCCTAAATTGATGGAGCAAAATAACCAAAACAGAATAGAAATACAAGCAGTTCAGAGGAGGCATGGTGTATAGCTGGACTTACCTTTTGTATGATAAAGGGTAGGTGTTATAAATCAAGTCAATATTAAATTGAAGTAGTTCTCCGTGTGTTTTAAAGATAACAAATACGTGAATTCCTGTCTCCCTTTATCTGTATCCTATTCAGCACATGTATTTTTGTATGCACATATAGAATCCTACCTGGTAACACATGTACACTTTTGTGAGGTGGCAGACTTGGCAGATACAAATTGTCAAAAGAGATCACTCCTCCTGAACGTTGTTGGAACTGAAAATTAAAACTACGGGTGAGCTTCCTAGTTGAACAAGATAATACATAAATCCATGTTCAGTAAAATGAATATTTTTGGATCTGTGAATGATATATATTTCATGATAAATTTCGATTCGCATATATATTGCTACCTTTTAATGTCTGTGTGTGTGCGTGTGTGTGTGTGTGTGTGTGTGTGTGTGTGTATACACACACACTCTCCAGATTTTTCAGAATATAAAATATATGTGTCTTATTATACAATCCCTAAATGCATTCATATTCATGTATGTGGATTTATAATCAAATGTTCACAAAATTATTCTCAGAAATATTCATCCACCTCAAATACATATTGTTTCCTAGTACTGAAATCTAAATTCAGTGAATGGTGCATAGAAGTCCTAATTTTTCTACAGTAACTGACCCACTTTAACATCAATGCAAGTAGATTACTATGGCACATGATGTGTATTATGACGTTCATTTTTATTCAACAATGTTACATGACAATTTCTTCAGTTTATGCACATCATAGGATAAATATTTCATTCACAAGTTTGCAAATTTATAGGCATTTGTTTCACTTTCTATCACTTCCTGCTTCAGTACACATGTATTCCTCCATGTTTTTTGACTGGTCTTTTCATGAGAATACTTTTCATTTTAGATTTCAATAATCATGTTGAAGCAAATCTCACACACTCTTCATGACAAATCATAACCCTAATATTACCATTAGATCTATAAATGGTTGTAATGAATGTATGTATATCAATATAAGATTTCCTGTATATTTTAAGATATCAATTCAATCCATAATTTAAAGTTGAAACCAGTTATATTATTTATTCACAGTATTGTCTATTCATTCATTTTATCAATATTTGTAGACACAGTGTAGACCTATTTGTACACCCAATACTAATTTATACATCTTCAAAATATTGACCACATAATTGGTGGAAGAAATACTCATGTCACCTGATCTACATATACACTTTATCACAGTAATATTCTGGACACAAAATGCAAAGTTCACACTTATGATTGTACCAAAGCCTAAATGGAAAGTGAGCATGGATTACTAAAAACATCCAAGTCCAGATTGCCTAATGCTCTCAAATGTCAATCCTATTGTTGCTAAATATTTGTTTCTTTCTAAGATTGTATATTCAACATCTACCATGCTGAAAATATCTAATCCTATCACTCAATTTATACTTTGCTTGATTTCTTCCTGTCTCTATTGATATCTGCTTCCCTATATATTTTCCCCAGTTAATCATTGTAACTGACTCATCACATGTGCTGACATTTACATTCATTCTCTACCAGAAACCCTATTGCTAAAGAACTTTTGGAGCAAATCCTATACTCACTCTTCTTCCTAAACCTACTGACTATCTTTCCAATCCTACCAACTACCCTTTTTAAGTGGATGTTTTCTTCTACATTTGATCATCCAATTTACAAGGTCCTATGCCATTTTTTATCGATTTATCTGAGACATCTGTGCAGAAGGTATTTCAAAGCTAAGTATCCCAATCATGGACCCAATGCTCTTCTGGGCTTCAAATCTTACCTAGACTTCTGTATTCATACTTATATTTCACCTATATATTCTTGTAAATATCACAGGTTCCCATTGCCATTATTCATCATGCAGAATGATTCCTAACCCAAATCGAACCTGTTATTACCCTAACCATACACTGTTCCCTCAATCTAACTTTACAGAAAAGCAGGACAGAGTTGGTCTTACAATCAGGAGTGTAGGGGATCTTCCACCTGCTGAGAACCTCAAAGGTCAATACAGAAATGATCCATGGAGAAGATGTAGGCAGGAATGAAGGACCTGAGGGAAGAAAAGTCAACTTCCATCGCAAACAACCTGGTCAGGGTGAAGGGATGTGTCTGAATCAGCCTCTCTCTTCTTAATGTAGAGAAGATGGACCAAACCAAGTGTGGAGAGCTGTTCCCAGGTGCCTATGGTTGATATATCATTCTAACTTGTGAAAATGTCACAGGAAGTAGGTGCACCCTCCATCTCATGGGACCCTTGGAAGCAACTGTTAGGACAAAGTGTTTGCCAAGGCAGTGACTTCATTCACTTCCTGAAGGAAGTGACCTCACATAACTTCCTTGGTAACGGAACTCTCTAAACTTGGGATTCAGGAAGCCAGGAGACCACAGCCAGTTCCAATCCGAGTTCCAGTGGTCTCACTTGTTTGGGTAAACCAAGGACAGAGTCAGTCTTTCTTGGTTCCTAGTTATGTGAGGATGGCCAAATGCCAGGAGAGCTAAGAAGAGGGGCCTTTCCTGAGAAAGCAGGTAGTGGATCACCAGTGACTTCTGACAACTTCACAGAGTTGGCCAAGGAGACCAGAACTGAGACAGCACAGTGCATTTCGTGGAAATATAGTATATCCCACCCATCATAGGACACTCCGGATAGTCACAGACCTACTTTGGGGAAGGTGGTGCCTTTTTGAGTGTGGGTGTGAGTTTGAGAATATGTAGGAAAGGCGACTTGTTTGGTTTGGAGAGGACTTTATCTAGTATGTCCTCTGACAAGGTGAGTGTTTCTATTACTGTGTATCCCACTCGGTTTGTGGTCTTGGTATTAGAAAAAGAATGCATCATGGATGTGTTCTGTCTAGTAGAAAGCTTCCTAGCATTCATACTGCCAATTTATGAATGGAGTGCGGCTAGCCTTATCAATGGGCAAAACCTACTATCTTTCTAAGTTCCTGTTTTCTTCCTGAATTCTGGACACTCTCCAGAATAGGCTCACAGTTTTGTGTCCAAGCTATGTGGCACCTCCAAGCTCTGTCACATGGCCATGTACTGGAGAGCTGAAGGGAAGGGGAGCATGTCAGAAAACTCAGATATCATTGTGACCAGGAAAGTCTCAGTGGAGAAACCCTGCTTTGGGTCATTTGCTTACCTATTTTTCTGTTGCCCTAAATGTAAGGAAAGTCTTTGGCTCAGGCCACCTTTTTGTGAAGCCTGAAGAAAACAGTATTCAAATGGAAATGAGTGGGCATCACCTGTGGCTCTTTGCTTAATTTCTTTGGAAATGGATGTGTCTGAATCAGCCTCTTGGCTCTCGGTGAAGCTGGGGCTTAGATTGTCAGCACCTGATGGATCTAAAGAAAGATCCCATGTGTGCATCCATAACCAAAATTCAAAAAGATCAGTCATTGTGGATGAAGTCTCTCACCTTCCTCTGTTAGGTTCCTGACCTCCATCAAGTGTGATTATGGACCCTTGGGTAAAATGAGTTCTTCAAAGCCCTGCAGATGTGGTAGTGTTTTCTCATGACTACAAAACACATAAAGAATCTATACCTGACAGTCAGTAGGCCTCAAATAGTAGAAGCAGAGCAGTATTAATGGCAGGCCTATTTGATCACTCCTGGTTGACAGGAAGAGTGTCCAGGCCACACTTACTTTAGGCAAATGAGGGACAAGGAAGCTTATATTGGACACTGTCTTGAGCTGCGCCACTTATGGAAACCTCTTGCCAGAAGTTATGATGGATGTCTATATGGAAGAAAATGAGGGCCATGTGGGAGTGTTTTGGTTATAATTGTGGTCATTTTTGTGGCAGTTGGAATAGATGACTCGGTCCACCAGGGCTTCACTCTTGGGTGATTCCCCTTATAGACTGAGTTCTGGAACTGACCTCAGAGTAGTATTGCCATGAATTGAGTTGGGATTTTAGGATGCCACGCATGAGATTCACGCTTGGAATCTGAAATCTAGTCCCAGGTTGGTTTTCCACAGAGCACTGGGAATCTCAGCCAGGAGATCACATGATTTTATTATGAAAAACATGGCAGCCATAGTTGAGAGTCAAAACACACATGGACCTCACATTGTACAGTTCAATGGGCCTGGCTTCATGTGACCTTTTGGCCACTCTTTGGGAAGCCTTTCCTGTGAGTGTTGTCCAGAGAATTCATTGAAATGAACTTCCTCACCATTTAGTGGTTCCTGAATGAATTGAAACCCACAGTGCCTCCAACTTCATCCCTGAAAAATGGCTAGAGGAATACCATCAAATTTTTGAAATTCCCATGACCAGGTGGCACTGGAGAAACTTTGGATGTCCTGTTGCTGATCATGAGTATACAATACAGTGCCTTGATTGACTGGGTTTCATGAAAATGTTGAAGAACAGTGATGCCAGTAAGTTGGAGCCTCCTGAGTAGTGGGCCTAGAGTAGTGGTGTGCAGGTGTGTGATAAAACATCTGTGGTGGAGTCATGTGGACCTGCCATTGGCTTCCAAATAGCTTGTGACTGACATAGTGTAGCCAGCAAACCCTTATATGTAAATGCATCTTGTTATATGGAGAGTTTTCAGGGCAATGTTCAGAATCAGGTTGCTATGGTCAAGGGGGCAAGCTATGTGAGATAGAGGCCTGGTTGGTGCATTCTCTTGCAGACCCTGACACACCACACATGACAGAACTCCATCTAGCACTGTGTCCCAGTTGAAATCTTTGTATTTCACGAAGCAAATACCAAACTCCCAGTGCAGCAGCAAGAAACACCACGAAAATTGGAGGATGACCAAATGGTTTCAGAGTCCTCACAGGGAGACACATAGCCCCCAGTGGCCACAGTTTACCTACAAAGAGAGAATTCAGCACTGCTGTCTCATGTTCATTGGAAAATAAGAAACAAGATCCTTCAGGTCACATAGATGCAGATCCAGCTTTAATTGTCTCACCACAAATGAAGACTAAGCTCCTGACAACAACATATATTTCAAGTTCCCAACCTCAGAGGCAGTTTCTCAAGAAGTCTTTAGGCCAGCAAAGCTCCATTTTTGTGGAGGGTTTACCCTGTTCGTTACTTTTGTAAACTCATCTACCACCTCCAAGTTTGTGAACAACTGAGCATATTGCATTCCATATATATATACACAGATTTTCGAACTCTTCTCCTGTAATTGTGTCTTACTTGGGGCAAAGGTAATGTCAAGGCATTGTTCTGGATAAGAGTGGGGAGATTTTTCATAGCACATAATTACATACACATTGGATACCTTTTCCAATTTTCCATTCGAAATACTGAATCCCTGACACTAACCCATAGCCTACTAGACTCTGACTACTTATCCTAATATGATGGAGAATAATAATCCAAACAGAATAGAAATACAAGCAGTTCAGAGGAGGCATGGTGTATAGTTGAATTTGCCTTTTGCATTATGTAGTGTAGGAGTTATAAATCTAGTCAACTTTTGTTGAAATTGTTCTCCATGTGTTTTTAAAGTTAACAAATATGTGAATTCCTGTCTCCCTTTCTCTGTAGCCTATTTGCACATGTATTTTTATATGCACATATAGAATCCTACAAGGTACAACACATACATTCTTGTGAAGTGGTTGACTTGGCAGATACACATTGTGAGAAGAGATCACTTCTCCTAAATGCTGTTGGAAGTTAAAATTCGAACTCTCTGTGAGCTTCCTAGTTTAACAACATTATACATAAATCCATGTTCAGTAAAATGAATATTTTTGAAACTGTGGATGATATATATTTCATGGTGAATTTCAATTGGCATATATATTGCTACTTTTTAATGTCTGTGTGCATGTGTGTGTGTATATATATATATATATATATATATATATATATATATATATATACAAACTTTCCAGATTTTTCAAAATATGAAATACATGTGTCTTATTATACATTTCCTAAATTCATTCATATTCATATATGTGAATTTATAATCAACTTTTCACAAGATTATCGTCAGAAATATTCATCCACCTGAAATACGTATTTGTTTCCTAGTACTGAAAACTATCTTCAGTGAATGGTGCCTACAAATCCTAAAATTAATACAGTAACTGACCCAGGTTAACATCAATGCAAGTTGATTCCTATGGGACATGATGTGTATTTTGACGTTCATTTTTATTCAAAACTGGTACATTACTATTTCTTCAGTTTATGCACATAATAGGATATATATTTCATCCACAAGTTCGCGAATTTAGAGGCATTTGTTTCACTTTCAATCACTTCCTGCTTCAGAACACATGTATTTTTTCATGGTTCTTGACTGGTCTTTTCATGAGACTTCTTTCCAAACACATTATTTTTGATTTCCATAATCACTTTTGAAGCAAAACTCACACACTTTTCATGATAAACCATAACCTTAATTTTACCATTAGATGTATAACTAGTTGGAATGAATGTATGTATATCAATATAAGATTTCTTATATATTTTAAGATACGAATCCAATGCATTATATAAAGTGGAAACAGTTATATTATTTATTAACAGTATGGTCTATTCATGCATTAGCTCTATATTCATAGACACAAGGTACACGTCTTTGTACCCCCAATACTAACTTATTAATCTTCAAAATATTGCTCCCAGAAATGATGGAAAAATTACTCATGTCACCTGATCTACATATACATTTTATCACAGTAATATTCTGGACACAAAATGCAAGGTTCACACTTATTATTGTACCAAAGCCTAAATTGAAAATGAACATGGATTACTAAACACAGCCATGTCCAGGTTGCCTAATGCTCTCAAATATCAATCCAATTAGTGACTACATATTGGTTTCTCCTAAGATCATATATTCAAATTCAACCCTATTGAAAATGTCTAATCCTATCACCCACTTTATACTTTGCCTTATTTCGTAATATCTCTATTGATATCTGTTTTCCTACATATTTTCTCCGGTTCACTATTTTGACTGACTCTTCACATGGGCTAACATTTACATTCACACTCTAAACAAAACCCTATTGATAAAGAATATTTTTTTTCCAAAACCTATACTCACTCTTCTTCCTAAACCTAACAACTATCTTCCTAATCCTACCGACTATCCCTTTTTGACTGAATGTTCTTTTCTACAACCAATCATCAAAGTAAACATTGGGCGAGCTTCGGAGGAAGAGACCACCAAAAGACTATCTAATGCAACAGCAAAGGGTTTATAGGGGGTCATCATGCAGGGGGTCCGAGCTCACTTGAATAGAGCAGAGAGCCCTGAGAAGAGCTTAAGCAGAGCTTATATACTTTCTTTGGGGAGGGCAGGGAGCGAAGTTTATTGATGGGTGAGGGAGAGTGGGCGGTTTGCATTCAACCGGGTGAGGGAGTACATTCTGCAGTTTGGCATTTGGGGACAGGACATTCTGGGAACAAGATTAGCAAACAGTTCTCAAGATTTCAACAGTGTTTTGTTAAGCATACAGAAAAAAAAAGTGACAAGTACATATTTTATTAATCTTTCATTCCCCACTTCTTCTTCTAGCTACTTTTAATCATAAAAGTGATCATTGGGGGGTGTCACATTCTATGTCTGCTAGTGGGGTATTACCATAAGTTTAACTTGTCCAATTTGAGCTTAGAGAAAAGAAATTACACGGTTGAGCAAACAGGGTTTTATAGTTAGCAATAATATGGAGATTATTATCAGACAGGCCAGGGTTGATAAAAAAGTAGTCAAACAGGGGGACTAGGTGAACCAAGACTCAAACCACTTTTTTTGGTCCTCTCACTCTCTCATTGACGCTCTTCAAGGTGTCTTTTTAATTTAATCATTTTTTTTTACAACTACATTATGCTCGGAATAAACACAAAATTCTTCCCAGGAAGTGACAAATACCTATTTTATTAACCTTTCACTTCCGACTATCCCTTTTTGACTGGATGTTCTCTTCGAAATTCAATCATCGAAGGTACAAGGTCCTATGCCATTGTATATTGATTAATCTGACACATCTGTGCACAACCTAATTCAAAGCTAAGTATTCCAATCAAGGGCCCAATGCTCTTTTGGGCTTCAAATCTTACCTAGATTTCTGTTTTCATACATATATTTCACCTATATATTCTCATACATATCGCAGGTTCCCAATACCATTATTCATCCAGCAGAATGATTCCTAACCCAAATCACACATGTTATTAACCCTAACCATACACTGTTCCCTCAATCTAACATTACAGTACAGCAGGGACAGAGTTGGTCTTACAATACAGGAATGTAGTGGATCTTCCACCTGCTGAAAACCTCAAAGGTCCATGCAGAAATGATCCCTGGAGAACATGTAGGCAACTATGAAGGACGTGAGAGAGCAAAAGTCATATTCCATAGAAAGCAACCTGGTAAGGATGAAGGGTTGTGTCTCATTCACCCTCTCTCCTTAATGTAGAAAAGATGGACCAACCAAGGCCTTTGTGGAGAGCTGTTCCTGGGTTCCTATGGTTGAGATACCTATCTAACTTGTGAAAGTGTCAGAGGAAGTATGGAAGCAACTGTTTGGAAAAAGTGGTTGCTAAGGCAGTCACCTAATTCAGTTCCTGAAGGAAGTGACCTCACCTCACTTCCTTGGTGATGGAACTCTGTGAACTTGGGATCCAGGAAGTCAGGCATCCAGAACCAGTCCAATTCCCAGTACAGTGGGATCACTTGTTTAAATTTACCAAGGACAGAGTCAGTCTTTCTTGGTACCTACTGATGTGAGGATGGCCAAATGCCAGGAAAGTTTGAAGACTGGCCTTTCCAGAGAAAGCAAGAAGTGGCTCACCGCGGGCTCCTGATATTTCACAGAGTTGGCCAAGGAGACCAGATCTGAGAAAGGACAGGCCATTTCTGGGGAACATAGTATAGCCCACCATTCAGAGGACACTCTGGATAGTCACAGACTTACTTTGGGGAAGGAGGTGCCTTTTTCAGTGTGGGTGTGAGTTTGTGGTTTTGTCTTATATTCTGAGAATAGGTAGGGAAGGCAGCTTGCTTGGTTTGGAGTGGAATGTTTCTAGAAAGTCTTTTGACAAGGCGAGTGTTTCTATGTCTGTGTATCCCACTGTGTCCGTGGTTGTAGACATTAGAAAAGAGAATGAATCAATGGATGTGTCCTGTCTAGTAGAAAGCTTCCCAGCATTCATCCTACCCATTTTAGGAATGGATTGCAGGTTGCCTTATCGATGGACAACATGTACTGTCTTACTAAGTTCCTGTTTTCTTCCTGAATTCTGGCCACTCTCCAGAATAGGCTCATGGTTTTGTGTCCAAAATATGTACCACCTCCAAACTCTGTGACATGGCCATGTAATCCATAGCTGAAGGGAATGGCAAGCATCTCAGAAAACTCAGATATCAGTGTGACCAGGAAAGTCTCAGTGGAGAAACCCTGCTTTGGCCCTTTTGCTTACCTATTGTTCTGTTGCCCTGAATGTCAGGAAGGTCTTTGCCTCAGGCCACCCTTTGTGAAGCCTGAAGAAAACAGTTTTAAAATGGAAATGAATGGGCATCACCTGTGGCTCTTTGCTTAATTACGTTGGAAAGGAATGTCTCTGAATCAGCCTCTTGGCCCTGTGTGAGACTGTGGCTTAGATTATCAGCATCGGATGGATCTAAAGAAAGATCCAATGTGTGCATCCAAAACCAAAATGGCAAAAAATCAGTCATTGTGTATGAAGTCTCTTGCCTTCCTCTGTTTGGTTCTTGACCTCCATCAAGGGAGTATTGGGATTTTTTTGGTCAAATGAGTTCTTCCAATCCCTGCAAAGGTGCTTGGGTTTAATAATGACTCCAAATCACATAAGGAATCTATACCTGACAGTCAGTAGGCCTCAAATTGCAGAAACAGAGCAGTATTAATGGCAGAACTATGTGATCAATCCTGGTTCACAGGAATGGTGTCCAGGCCACCCTGAATTTAGGCAAATGAGGGGAAGGGAGCTTATTATGGACACTCTATTGGGCTGTGCCATTTAAGGAAACCTCCAGCCAGAGGTTATGATGAGTGACTATATGGAAGTAGATGAGGGCCATGTGGGATTGTTTTGATTTTAATTGTGGTAACTTGTGTGGCTTTTGGATGAGATGACTGTGTTCACCTGGGCTTTAACACTGGCGTGATTCTCCTAAGAGACTGAGTTCTGTAACTGACTTCAGAGTAGTAATTGCTTTGGAAATGGATATGTTTTAATCAGCCTCTTGGCCCTGTTTGAGGCTATGGCTTAGATTATCAGCACCAGATGGATCTAAAGAAAGATCCCATGTGTGCATCCAAAACCAATATAGGCAAAATAGCAGTAATTGTCGATGAACTCTCTCGCCTTCCTCTGTAAGGTTCTGAAAGAATAAAAGAAATTGAAATTGAAATGTAAAGAACCAGGTTTTGTAAAGTTTCCAAGCTGCATTCAGCACCTGAAATTCCTGTGGCAGTTAAGACAATTCCCGGATTTGCACATTAGATGTGTGTTGAAATCTTCCCTGAGGACCTAGTTACTTAACAGCCCCTCCCCAGAAACCATGCAGCTCACCACGTATACATCACAGTGCATCCACCAATCAATTTAAATGTATACCCCTTCTTAGGGCTGACCAATCACCCCCTGCCCAACCTGTTCCCGCCAATGAATGTGCTAATCATGTTTTAGAGTTGTTATTTGATTTTCCCGTGGAATATGATGATTTGCTAAAGGAGGCTATGATGTGTGTAAAGTCCCTACGCTCTCTAAAGAATGTATATAAACTCCGCTCGAGTGGTTCTTAGGGCTCTTTGTTCTTTGCTCCTCTGAAGTGAGCCCTGAGCTCCAGCACGCTATACCCCCAATAAACCCTTTGGTGTTGCATGAGAAAGCCTGTTGGTGGTCTTTTCCTCCGATGTTCCCCCCACCTTTTCATCTGGAGGCCCCAGGTGAGATATCCGGCGCAGCGGACGAAAGACCCCAAGGGACTCCTCTCAGGGTAAGAAAGGCGCCTCTTTCTGGTTTCGGGTTTCAGGTGAGGTCTTGGCAAAGTGGCTGTCGGTGAAGAGCATTAGCTCTCTCTGACGGTGGCTGGCAGACGTGTCACAGAGCTACTGGCCACGTCCCTGGGGGACACTCCAGAGGATGAGGGAAATCAAGGAATATTAGTTTCCTCAACTCAGTTATATTTTGCTTCAGGATTCGGTTTGCCAGCCCATCAGGTTTTGCTGGCTACACAGTTTTGTTCATTGTCCCGAACTCATGTTGAGTTTACTGTCTGTCTTTATTGTCTAACCCATCAGGTTTTGCCAGTTACTGAGTTATAATATTTGTCTTGGACCCATGTTAAACGTTTACTGTTTGTCTTTGTCTGTGTTGCGTTTGTGTCTTCACTGTCTCTTTTTGAGTAACTCCCATTATGGGACAAAGCACTTTCTTGCTTCTGTCGCTGACCCTTGATCATTGGACTGATGTCCGCTCAAGGGCCCAGAATCATTATTTTTCAGTTAAATGTCAGACCTGGCAGACTCTCTGTGCTTCAGAATGGCCCATCCTCAAAGTCGGGTGGCCCGCAGAAGGATCCTTCTACTTCCCTCTAATCCGAAAAGTCAGAGATATTGTCTTTCAGCCGGGACCACGTGGCCACCCAGATCAACAGCCATATACCCCTTCCCCAGGATCCTATCATTCAAACCTTCCATTCCCTCCCCATCTTCCCCCCATTCTTCCTGAGTCACAAGATTGGACAATGCTCCCCCTCCTTATCCTCTACCCTCGCTCCCCAACCGCCAACACATTCCAGATGATTCTCCCACCACTGACTCAGCCTCTCCGCCACTAGAGGCAATTGGGCCAGACCCAAGCCCTCCAAGGGACTTCTCCGCAGCAGCAGCAGCCCCTCCTTTTCTGGTGGAAGCTGGGCCACCTGAAGAAACCCGCCAGCTACGGAAAATAGAAAACTCAGAAGCCACTGTGATGCTCCCTCTTCGTCCTTATGGGCCCATGAACCGACAAAACTGGGACCCCAACACCTTTGAAGGTTGGTAGCATTTGTCCACTTATCACCGGGCTCTAATAGCGGGGCTCCGAGTGGCCGCCAGAGGGCCGACTAATTTGGCCATGGTAAGAGAGATAATCCAAGGTCCTAATGAGTCTCCCTCTATGATTCTGGAGAGAATTATGGAAGCAAATAGAAAATATACTCCTTTTGATCCTAAGGCTGAGGACAAAAAAACCTCTGTTGCAATGGCCTTTATCCAGCAAGCTGCCCTAGATATTAAGAGAAAGTTACAACGTCTAGATGGATTACAAGATATGACCTTAAGAGATTTAGTCAGAGAAACTGAGAAAGTATATTATAAGAGAGAAACTGAGGAGGAATGGGAACAGATGAGAGAGAAGGAAAGGGAACAAAAGGAGGATGAAAGGAGCAAAAGGCAGACTAAATCATTGGCTAAGGTTTTGGTCAGAGCAGCAAATAGACCAGAAGTTAAAAAGCACGGAGACATGAAGGGATACATGGGCCCATGCCCAAGGCTGCCCCTGGCCTCAGATCAATGTGCCTACTGTAAAGAAAAAGAAAACTTGGACAAAGAGTGCCCCAAAAAGAGGCAGAGAAACCAGTATAGGACGAGACTTGAAGGATCCAGCCACTGCCTCACCCTGAAGTCGTATGGTTTACGAACGAGAGCAGCTTCCTCCAAGATGGTACGTGGTGGGCTGGAGCAGCAGTAGTTAGCAAAACTAATGTCATCTGTTTCTCTGGTCTCACAGAAGAGACATCAGTCCAAAAGGCAGAACTGATTGCCCTTACGAAAGCATTGGTACTAGCAACAGGCAAAAGGGCCACCATATACACTGATAGCCGCTATGCATTTGCCACTGCAAATGTGCACGGGGCTATTTACCAGCAAAGGCAGCTATTAACCTCCGCTGGGAAAGAAATAAAGAAATAAAGAACAAAGATATGATCCTCCACCTTCTCTCATCAGTGCAGGGCCCTACGGACCTAGGCATAGTGCACTGTCCAGGGTACCAGAAGGGAAACGACCCCGTGGCGGTTGGAAACAGAAGGGCAGATGAGGAAGCTAATTGGCAGCCCTAAACGGAGTGCCTCTGTTCACTTTTTCCACACCGGGGGGAACAACAATCAGGAGACTTGGCCGCACCGGAACATTCAGGCAACTTATCATCTGAGGAGACAGATACAGAACTCTGGGAACCTACAGAGCCAAGTACACAATTTTCAAAAGCCCACCTTTATCTCAAAGACATACACCAGCTCACCCACTTAGACTCTAAGAAGTTATAGGCACTCTTAAAGGACCAAAGGAAGGAATTATTATTGACTGACTCACAGAGGAAAGAAATAACTGCGCAGGTGACTACAGCTTGTCAAGTTGGCCAATTAGTTAATACTTACCCATCGAAGCTTACTTCAGGGAAGCGCTTATGAGGAATCAGACCAGGACAATTCTGGGAAGTGAGCTTTACTGAAATAAAGCCAGCAAGGATTGGACTTAAATGTCTCCTAGTCTTTGTAGATACTTTTTCAGGATGGGTCGAAGCCTTCCCCATGAAGAAAGAAACGGCTCAGCTGGTGGTCAAAAAGATCCTAGAAGACATTTTCCAAGGTTCAGCCTGCCTAAGGTAATAGGGTCGGATAAGTGACCGGTATTCATGGCCCAGGTAAGACAGGGATTTGCCAGGACCCTGGGGATTAATTGGAAGTTACATTGTGCTTATAGACCCCAGAGCTCAGGACAGGTAGAAAGGATGAATAGAACCATCATAGAGACCTTAACGAAATTAAGCTTGGAGACTGGCATGAAAAATTGGACTCTGTTCCTAAGTTATGCACTGTTTTGTGCAAGAAATACCAAGTCTTCCTCTTTGTGTAACCTCACCCCTTATGAAATTCTCTATGGTGCCCCTCCTTCAGTAAGGGACCTAACCCCAACTAGGAGACTTAATGATTCCTTTCACACCCCCTTGCTTGACAGACTTAAAGCCCTTGAACAAAACCAGCACCCAGCGATACCTGTGGAAACAGTTGGCCTCTGCTAATCAGCCTGGAGATGAGGGAACCCCACATCGATATCAAGTGGGAGAGTTCATCTACGTGAGATGGCATCAGGTGTCATCCCTGGAACCCCGCTGGAAAGGACCATACCAGGTGCTGCATATAACACCCACAGTGGTGAAAGTGGATGAGATCACTTCATAGATCCATACCACCCATCTCATGACTGCACCCTGTACAGACTCCGGCTGGAAACTGAAACAGACTGGTAACCATCTCAAGTTGCGTGTCCGTCGTGTGGGTAGGGCTATGGATTCTTCCCCTGACCATCAGCAGTCCTAATCCCCATCAGCCTGTTCAGCAACGATGGCAAGTTATAAATCCTACTGGGCAAGTAGGGTGGTGTATTTCACATACAGCCCCCTTATGGAATTGGTGGCCATCTCTCCCCCCGGACATTTGTCAGCTTCCCATAGGCCTCTCTGACTGGGATCTCCCTGACATAGAGGACCCCACACAGATCCCACTCAAATGCAAACCAGGGCAACATAGACCACTTTACCCCATGAATTATGGATGTCATCTCCCCAAGCTCATGTGTAAACTAGCCAGTCAAGACTATTATGTGTGCCCAGCAGATTTCCAAAGTCGCAAACAGGCCCAAACCTGTGGAGGACCCAGTAACTTTTATTTTAGATCTTGGGGTTGTGAACAAACGGAAGCTGCATGGTGGAACCCAAACTCCCCAGACAGCAAGATTTGGGTAGGATGAAATGACACCTGGATTGATCCCAAGAAATGTGCCGCTAGCCAAGTGGTGTCAAAAACTCTCTGTGGAAAGAATAGTCTATGTTACCCCCTCAATATAACTTTCACTTCCAAAGGAAGGGGCTACCTCAGAACAAAATGGCCTATGAGAAATACGTGGGGAATGCAATTCTATATTTATGGCCCCGGTTATGACTTTGGTCTCTGGTTCACCCTCCAGCTTAAAAAGAAAGAAAATCCCACAGCAATAGGGCCCAATCCCCTCAAGCCAGGAATTAAGCCTCCTATGCCTCCCATGCCTAGATCTACCAGAACCCATCTACCATCTCATAATTCCCGGTTTCCATCTTTGCCTACTTCCCCAGTCCAGAGTACAGCTGACTCCACCCCCTGGGAACTAATTAAAGGAATGTTTATGGTACTGAACTCCACACAGTCAGAACTCATTACTTTTCAGCCCAGGTATTTGACAGCTCTGTAAATTATTGTGTAATGGTGCAGATACTCCCCAGGGTGCTCTATCATGATGCAGAATCATTCGAAGGTCTACTTGGGGGACAAACAACCCAATTTCACCGGGAGCCATTGTCCCTTACTCTAGCCATCCTATTGGGGATAGGACGTCCTGCAGGAGTTTGTTTGGGAACAGCTGCTATGATCCGTGGGTCACAACAATTGGCCCAATTAGAAACATCAATAGATCAAGACTTGAAGACGTTAGAAACCTCTATCACAGTGCTGCAGGAATCCTTAACCTTTCTCTCTCTCTGCATTTGTTTTACAGAACAGGGGAGGACTAGATTTCCTCTTCATGAGGGAGGGGGTCTCTGTGCGGCACTGAGAGAATACTGTTGTTTTTATGCTGACCCTACTGGAGTTGCAAAATAATCCATGAGTAAATTAAGAAAATAACTTGAATAGCGCCAGAGAGAAAGGGAGATTCAACAAGGGTGGTTTGAGTCATGGTTTACCTAGTCCCCCTGGTTAACTACACTCCTATCAGACTTAGCTTGACCCCTGATCATCCTTAAGGTGTTGCTAACTGTGGGACCTTGTTTGCTTAACCGCATAGTTTCCTTATTCCAGGCTCAGATTGGGTAGGTAAAACTCATGCTAATCAGACAGAAATATGCTCCACAGGCAGAAATAGAATTTGAGATGCCAGAATAATTATGAAACATTACTTTTAAGATTAAAAGTAGTCAGAAAAAGGAGTGGGAAATGAAAGAATAAAATATATTGAAATTGAAATGTAAAGAACCAGGTTTTGTAAAGCTTTCAAGCTCCACTCAGAACCTGAAATTCCTGTGGCACTTAAGACAATTCCCAGATCTTCCTATTAGATGTGTGTTGAAATCTTCCCTGACCAGCTAGATACTTAACACCCCTTCCCAGAAACCATGCAGATCTGCACGTATACATCTCAGGGATTCAACCAATCAGTTTAAATGTTAACCCCTTCTCAGGGCTGACCAATCACCCACTGCACGACCTGTTCCCGCCAATGAATGTGCTAATCATGTTTTAGAGTTGTTATTTGATTTTGCTGGGGTATAAGATGATTTTCTAAAAGAGGCTATGATGTATGTAAAAACCCTGCCCTCTCCATAGAATGTATATAAACTCTGCTCAAGTTGTTCTGGGGCTCTTTGTTCTTTGCTCCTCTGAAGTGAGCTCTGAGCCCCAGCATGCTGGACCCACAATAAACCCTTTTGCGGTGGCATGAGACAGTCTCTTGGTGGTCTTTTCCTAAGACGTTCGTCCGAACTTTTCAGTTCCTGACTTCCATCAACTGAGAATAGGGATCCTTTGGGTCAAAAGAGTTCTTCAAAGCCCTACAGTGGATAGTCCATAGGGGCTTGGGTTTTGTCATGACTCCAAATCACAGAAAGAATCAATACCTGACAGTCAGTAGGCCTCAAATTGGAGAAGCAGGGCAGTATTAACGGCAGGGCTATTTGATCATTCCTGGTTCAAAGGAAGGGTGTACAGTCCACCCTGATGTTAGGCAAATGAGGGGAAAAAGAGCTTATTTTGGACACTGTCTTGGGCTGCACCCCTTATGGAAACTTTCAGCGAGAGGTTATGATGAGTGTCTATATGGAAGAATATGAGGCCCATGTTGGAGTGTTTTGATTTAATTGCGGTCATTTGTGTGGCGGTTGGAAGAGATGCCTGGGTCCTCTTGGGCCTGAACACTGGTGTGATTCCCCTTAGAGACTGAGTGCTGGAACGGACCTCAGAGAAGTGTTGCCATGAATTGTGTTGGGATTTTAGGAGGCCTCGCATGAGAATTGCCCTTGGAAAATGCTATCAGGGTCGCTTTCCACAGAGACTGGAAATCTCAGCCAGGATATCACATGATTTTATTCTGAAAGAGTTGGCAACCATAATTGAGAGTCAAAACACACATGGACCTCACATGTAGACCTCAATGGGCCTGGCTTCATATGACATTTTGACCACTCTTTGGGAACCCTTGCCTGTGAGAGTTCTCCAGATCTTTCATTGAAATGAGCTTTCTCACCATTTAAGGGTTCCTAAATGAATTGACATCCACAGTGCCTCCAATTTCATCCTTGAAAAATGGCTATATAAATACCATTAAATTTTTGAAATTTCAATGACCTGGTGGCACTGGAGAAACTTTGGGTGTCCTGTTGCTGATCATGAGTATACCAGAGAGTGCCTTGATTGACTGGGTTTCCTGAAAATGGTGTAGAACAGAGAAGCCTATAGGTTGGATCCTGCTGAGTAGTGGGCCTAGAGAAGTGGTGCGCATATGTGTGATAAAACATCTGTGGTAGGGGAATGAGGATCTACCATTGGATTCCAAATTGCTTGGGACTGACATGGTGCAGCCAGCATAAATTTCTATTTAAAGGCATCTTGATATATGGAGAGGTTTCAAGGCAATGTTCAGAATCAGCTTGCTATGTTCAAGGGGGTAAACTATGTTGGTTAGAAACCTGGTTGGTGCATTCTCCTGCAGAACCTGACCCACCACACGTGACATAACTCCCACCAGCACTGTGTCCCAGTTGAGGTCCATGTATTTGGTGAAGCAGATACCAAACTCCCAGTGCAGGAGCAAGAAACACAATGGAGAGTGGAAGAGCAATAAATGACTATACAGTCCACACAGGGAGACACTTAGCCACCAGTGGCCACAGTATACCCACAAAAAGAGAATCCAGCACTCTTCCCTCATGTTCATTGGAATATTACAATTTATGTCCTCCAGGTCACATAGATGCTGACCCAGCTTTGATCATCTCACTAGAAAAAAAGCAAAAGCTCCTGACAACAACATATATTTCAAGTGCCCAAACTCAGAGGCAGTTTCTCAAGAAGTTATTAAGCCAGCAGAGCTCCATTATTGTGGAGTGTTTACCCTGTCCCTTACTTTTGGAAACTCCTCTACCACGTCCATGGTTGTGAACTCCTTATCATATTCCATTCCAGATAAGTATTCACGGATTTTCTAACACTTCTCCTCTAATTGTGTCTTACTTGGGGTGAAGGTAATGTCAAGGCATTGTTCTGGATGAAAGTGGGAAGATTTTTGTGTAGCACATATTTGCATACACATTGGATAAATTTTCCAATTTTCCATTCAAAATACTGAATCCCTGACATTAACACATACTCTACTAGATTCTGAATATTAATCCTAATATGTTGGAGAAAAATAACCCAAAAAGAATAGAACTACAAGCAGTTCAGAGGAGGCATGGTGTATAGTTGGACTTGCCTTTTGCATAATATAGGGTAGGAGTTATAAATCCAGTCAATTTTTTTGGAAATAGTTCTCCATATGATTTTAATGCCTATTCAGGACCTGTATTTTTATATGCACATATAGAATCCTACCTGTTACCACACGTTCATTCTTGTGTGGTGGCTGAATTGGCAGATACAAATTCTGACAAGGGATCACTCCTCCTAAACGCTGTTGGAATTGAAAATTCAACCTATGTGTGAGCTTCCTAGTTGAACAACATTATACATAAATCCATGTTCAGTAAAATGAATTTATTTGAATCTGTGCATGATATATATTTCTTGGTGATTTTCAATTGACATATAGTGCTACTTTTTAATGTCTGTGTATATGTGTGTGTGTGTGTGTGTGTGTGCGTGTGCATGAGTGTGTGTATATATATATATATATACACACACACACACGCACACACACACTCTCCTGATTATTCAAAATATGAAATATATGTGTCTTATTTTACACTTCCTAAATTTTTCATATTCATGAATGTGGATTTATAATAATCTTTTCACAAGATTATTCTGAGAAATATTCACATACCTTACTAGAGTCTGACAACTAATCCTAAGATGATGGAGAAAAATAATGCAAACAGAATAGAAATACAAGAAGTTCAGTGGAGGCATGGTGTATAGTTGGACTTGCCTTTTGCATGATAAACGCTAGGTGTTATAAATCTAGTAAATTTTCAATTGAAATAATTCTTCATGTGTTTTTAAAATTAACAAATATGTGAATTCCTGTATCCCTTTCTCTGTATCCTATTCATCACATGTATTTTTACATGCACTTATAGAATCCTACCTGGTATCACAGGTACATTTTTGTGAGGTGGCTGACTTGGCAGATACAAATTCTGAAAAAAGATCACTCCTCTTAAACGCTGTTGGAAACGAAAATTCAACCTATGGTTGAGTCCCCTGGTAGAACAACAATATACATAAATCCATGTTCAGTAAAATATATGTTTTGTCATCTGTGGATAATATATATTTATTGATGAATTTTGATTGGCATATATATTACTACTTTTTAATGTCTCTGTGTGTGTTTTGTGTATATATAAATATGTGTATATATATACAAATACACACTCTCCAGATTTTTCAAACTATGAAATATATGTGTCTTATTTAAATTCCCTAAATTCATTCATTTTCATGGACTTGGATTTATAATCAACTTTTCACAAGATTATTCTCAGAAATATCCATCCACCTGAAAAACATATTTGTATCCTAGTACTGAACACTAAGTTGAATGAATGGTGCATACAAAAACTAATATTTCTACAGTAACTGACCCAGTTTAACATCAATGCAAGTAGATTCCGATGGGACAAGGTGTGTATTTTGACGTTCAATTTTATTCAACACTGGTACTTAATATTTCTTCATATAATGGACATCATAGGATATATATTTCATCCACAAATTCACAAATTTATGGGCATTTGTTTCACTTACAATCAATTCCTGCTTTTGAACACATGTATTTCTCCAGGTGTCTTGATTGGTCTTTTCATTAGACTTCTTTCCAAACACATTTTTTTCGATTTCCATAATCAATTTTGAAGCAAAACTCACACACACTTCATGATAAACTATAACCCTAATATTACCAATAGATATATAACTGGTTTGAATGAATGTATGTACATAAATATAAAATTTCCTGTATATTTTCAGATATCAATTCAATCCATTATTTAAAGTTGAAAACAGTGATACTATTTATTCACAGTATGGTTTAGTCATGCATTATCTCTATATTCATAGAAAAAGGATGCACCTATTTGTACCCCCAATACTAATCTATATGTGTTCAATATATTGCTCCTAGAAATGGTGGAAGAAATACTCATGTCATCTGATCTACATATATATTTTATCAGTGTAATATTCTGGACACAAAAAAAGCAAATGTCACACTTATGTTTGTACCAAATCCTAAATAGAAAGTGTGCATGGATTACTAAAAACACCCATGTCCAGGTTGCCTAATGCTATCAAATGTCTATCCTATTGGTGACTACATATTTGTTTCTTCCTAAGATTATATATTCAATCTCAAACCTGTTGAATATGTCTAATCCTATCACTCACTATATACTTTGCCTGATTTCCTAATGTCTCTATTGATATCTGCTTTCCTACATATTTTTTGCAGTTCATCACTGTGACCGACTCTTCACATGTGCTGACATTTACATTCACTCTCTAACCAAAACTCTATTGCTAAAGAACTTTTGGTCCAAATCCTATACTCACTTTTCTATCTAAACCAACACTATCTTCCTAATCCTATCGACTATGCCTTTTTGACTGGATGTTCTCTTAGACATTCAATCAACCAAGGTACATGGTCCTTTGCCATTGTTTATCTATTTATTTGAGACATCTGTGCAGAACATAGTTCAAAGGTAAGTATCCCACTAAAGTGACCAATGCCCTTCTGGGCTTCAAATCTAACCTAGAATTCTGTTTTCATACTTATATTTCACCTCTATATTATTAAATATCACAGAATACCAATACCATTATTCATCCAGCAGAATGATTCCTAACCCTAATCAAACCTGTTATTAACCCTAATAATACACTGTTCCCTAATCTAACTTTACAAAAGAGCAGGCACAGAGTTGGTCTTACAATACAGGAATATAGGGAATCTTTCACCTGCTGAGAAGCTCAAAGGTCCATGTAGATATGATCCCTGGAGAAGATGTAGGGAACTATGAAGGACCTGAGAAAGCGAAAGTCCTATTACATGGCAAAAAAAACCTGGTCAGGACGAAGGGATGTGTCTGAATCAGCCTCTATCTTTTTAATGTAGAGAAGATAAACCAAACCAGGCCTGTGTGGAGAGCTGTTCCAAGTGCCTATGGTTAATATAACATTCTAACTTGTGAAATTGTCACAGGAAATAGGGGCAGCCTCCATCTCAAACCGTTTGAAGCCTCATCTCAGGACCGTTTGAAGAAACTGTTAGGACAAAGTGGTTGCCAAGGCAGTGACCTCATTCAGTTTCTGAAGGAAGTGACCTTACCTAATTTCCTTGGTGATGGAACTCTCTGAACTTGGAATCCAGGAAGCCAAGCACCCAGAGGCAGGCCCAGTCTCAGTCCCAGTGGTCTCACTTGTTTAGACTTACCAAGGACAGAGTCCGTCTTTCTTGGTAAATACTGATGTGAGTATGGCCAAATGCCAGGAGAGCTCTGAAGAGCGGCCTTTCCTAAGAACGCAGGTAGTGGCTCACTGCTGGGCCCTGACAACTTCACAGAGTTGGCCAAGTAGACCAGATCTTAGACAGGACAGGCCATTTCGGGGGAACAAAAAATGGCCCACCAGTCAGAGGACTCTCTGGATAGTCACATACCTACTTGGGGGAAAGAGGTATCTTTGTGGGTATGGGTGTGAGTTTGTGGTTTTGTCTCATGTTCTAAGAATACGTAGGAAAGGCAGTTTGTTTGGTTTGGAATGGACTGTGTCTAGTAAGTCCTTTGACAAGGCGAGTGTTTCTATGTCTGTGTATCCCACTGTGTCTGTGGTTGTAGATATTAGAAAAGAGAATGCATCAATGGATGTGTAATGTCTAGTAGAAAGCTTCTCAGCATTCATCCTCCCTAATTTATGAATGGACTGTGGCTTGCCTTATAGATGTACAACACCTACAATCTTCCTAAGTTCCTGTATTCTTCCTGATTTTGGCCTCTCTCTAGAATAGGCTCATGATTTTGTTTCCAAGTTATGTACCACCTCCAAGCTCTGTGACATGGCTATGTACTGGATAGCTGAAGGGAATGGGAGCATATCAGAAAACTCAGATATCAGTATGACTAGGAGAGTCTCAGTGGAGAAACCCTGCTTTGGGTCTTTTGCTTACCTATTTGTCCGTTGCCCTGAATGTCAGGAAGGTCTTTGCCTCAGGTCGCCCCTTTGTGAAGCCTGAAGAAAACAGTTTTCAGATGGAAATGAATGGGCATCACCTTGGGCTCTTTGCTTAATTGCTTTGGAATGGGATGAGTCTGAATCAGCCTCTTGGTTCTGTGTGAGGCTGTGGCTTAGATTCTCAGCACCTGTTGGGTCTAAAGAAAGATCCCATGTGTGCATCCAAAACGAAAATGGCCAAAAGAGCAGTCATTGTGCATGAAGTCTCTCACCTTCCTCTGTAATGTTCCTTCCTCCGTCAAGTGAGAATAGGGATTCCTTGGGTCTAATGAGTTCTTCAAAGCTCTGTAGACTCTAGCCCATTGGTGCTTGGGTTTTCTCATAACTCCAATTCACATAAAGAATCTAAACTCCACAGTCAGTAGGCCACAAATTGGAGAAGTGAAGCAGTATTAACAGCAGGCATATTTAATCACTCCTGGTTCACAGGAAGGGAGTCCGGGCCTTTAGGCAAATGAGGGGTAAGGGAGCTTCTTTTGGACACTGTCTTGGGCTGTGCCTCTCAAGTAAACCTTCAGCCAGAGGTTATTATGAGTGTCTTTATGGAAGAAGATGAGGGCTAGGTGGGAGTGTTTTGGTTTTAAATGTGATCACTTGTGTGGCGGTTGGAAGAGATGATTGGTTACACCTGGGCTTCAACTCTGGTGTGATTCCACTTAGAGACTGATTTCTGGAACTGACCTCAGAGAAGTATTGCAATGAATTGTGTTGGGATTTTAGGAGGCCTCGCATGAGAGTTGCCCTTGGAAAATGAGTCTTGGCCCAGGGTTGCTTTCCACAGAGCACTGGAAATCTCAGCTAGGATATCACATTATTTTATTCTTAAAGACTTGGCAACCATAGTTGAGAGTCAAAACAAACAAGGACCTCACATTGTAGACCTCAATGGGCCTGGCTTCATGTGAACTTTTGGCCACTCTTTGAAAAGCCTTGCCTGTGGGAGTTCTCCAGATCTTTCATTGAAATGAGCTTTCTCACCATTTAATGGTTCCTAAATGAATTGAAACCCACAGTGCCTCCAACTTCATCCTTGAAAAATGGTTAGATAAATACCATGAAATGCTTAAAATTCCCATGAGCAGGTGGCACTGGAGAACCTTTGGATGTCCTGTTTCTGATCATAAGTATACCTGAAGGTGCCTTGATTGACTGGGTTTCATGAAAATAATATAGAAAAGACATGCTAGTAAGTTGGAGGCTGCTGAGTAGTGGACCTAGAGAAATTGTGGGCAGGTGTGTGATAAAAAATCTGTGGTGTGGCCATGTGGATATGCCATTGGCTTCCAAATGGATTAAGACTGATATGGTGCAGCCAGCAGACCCTTCTATGTAAAGGCATCTTGTGATATTGAGGAGTTTCAGGGCAATGTTCAGAATCAGGTTACTATGCTCAAAGAGGCAAGCTTGTGGGATAGAAGCCTGGTTGGTGCATTTTCATGCAGACCCTGACCCACCAAACGTGACAGAACTCCCTCCAGCACTATGTCCCAGTTGAACTCCTTGTTTCGTGAAGCAAATACCAAACTCCCAGTGCAGCAGCAAGAAACACCACGAAAGATGGAGTATAAACAAATGGGTTCACAGTGCACTTGGGAAGACACTTAGCCCCCAGTGGCCACAGTTTACCTACAAAGAGAGGATTTAGCAATGCTTCCTCATGTTCATTTTAAAATAAGTAACCATGTCCTCCAGGTCCCATAGATGCAGACCCAGCTTTGATGGTCTCACTACAATGGAAGCTAAAGCTCCTGAGAACAACATATATTACATGTGCCCAACCTCAGAGGGAGTTTCTTAAGAAGACTTTAGGCCAGCAGAGTTCCATGTTTGTGTGTGGTGAGCCGCTTCTGCAGATTATGGTCGCCATTGCAGGATGGTGCTGGCTCCACTGTGGTCTGTAACAAAAAACTCCTTGTTTGGGAGAGTTGGTGGATGGTTTTTCAGCACCCTGTGAGAAAGTTCCACGTGGAAGCTTTGCATTGGGGCTTGGGATGCTTTATTAAGGCTGGAAGGGGCATCCAACAAGGAAGAAGAAGAAATATCAAGGGCCTGAATAAACTGCTGAAAGAAGATTCCTGAGTTGTGTCTTCCTTGCGGGCAAGGGGTCGCGACAAGTGGTGCTGAAAACCCGGGAACCAGAACTTTCAGCAGTCAGGGGTGGTGCACCGGTTAGTCCCAGGTAAGTGGGACCCGCGGTCAAAGCGGAGGTTAGTCCCAGGTAAGTGGGACCCGCGGTCAAAGCGGGGATTAGTCCCAGGTAAGTGGGACCCGCTATCAAAGCGGCAGCTCCTCTGTAAAGCCAGAGAGAGCATTACATCTTATTGCAGCTGCACTGTGTACTTTCGCTCTTACTTTCACTTTTGTTTTTTGTGTGTCTTTTGTTGTGTCATGAGTGCCGTATCTTCAAGTCCGCTTCTCCTGGCCCTAGATAACCTGTTACGTTGCAAGGGCCTAGAAGTGAAACGTAGTACTTTACAGAGATTTTTACGGAAGACAGATATTGCTGCACCGTGGTTTGCATTCTCGGGCAGCCTTACTATACCTAGCTGGGATAAGTTAGGCACAGATCTTGACTTTGCTTCTGAGCAGGGCATATTAGAGGGTGGGGTGATACCCCTTTGGAAGATGATCCGTAGTTGCCTCGCAGATGGCAGATGTCAGGAAGCACTTACTAAAGGACAAGAAGTTTTTGAGCAACTACATGAGGAAAATCTGAAGGATCACATAGTGAAGTGGCAGAGAACATTGGGAGTAAGAGTAGTGAGAAGGCAAAAGAGCCTGAAACTAAAAATAGGAGAAGGCTCTACCCAGACTTGGCTGAATTAAAAACGCCTGAGAACACAAGCGGCTCAGAGAGTTCTGAGGACCTTGATATATTGTTACAACAACTACGAAAGATAAAAGTGAAGAAAAAGAAAAAAGGGATACAGGGCACTCAGGCCTACTGTAAAAAGGGGACGGGATCCAATATCGGTCAACAACACTCTGAGGAGGAGGAGGTAGAATATCTCAAAGAAGATATGGTGGCGGTTGCCCCACCCCCGTATGTGGGGGGGAGCCAAAATTCCGGGAGATATTTTCATGCGCAAGTTTGGAGGACAGTTAATACAGATATGGGACTTGCATACCCTGTATTTCAGGACAAAAGCAGGGGAAGATATCATGAGCCTTTAGACTTTAAGAAAATTAAAACCTTGGTGGAATCTTTCCGCACTTATGGCGTGGATGCCGCTTTCACCCTTACTCAGGTGGAGGGACTTGCTAGATTTTGTATGACTCCTTAGATTGGGCTAGCCTTGTTCGGGCTTGTGTTTCTCCAGGTAAATATTTGGACTGGAGAGCCTTTCTGCTAGAGGGCGCTGTTGAGCAGGCCGCCCAAAACTATGCGGCGGGACACCCCCATTGGGACAAGGATATGCTTTTAGGACAAGGCAGATTTGCTAATCAACAGACAGGATTCCCTCCTGAGGCATATGATCAAATTAACAACATTTGCATTCGGGCATGGAAGTCACTTCCAAATAGAGGAGAGGTGTCTGGTTACTTGACTAAGATTCTGCAGGGCTCTACAGAACCCTTTTCAGATTTTGTAGCAAGGATGGTGGAGGCCGCTGGAAAGATTTTTGGGGACCCTAATAGGCACCTACAGGGGCGTAAGCATCCTGTGCTAGCTCATCAAAAGCTTAACAGGTTTGGTCTGGGTTTTTCCTAGGGGCCACTGGGGCTCAAATACCCATAACATGGCTCACCGAGGAGCCTGTTTGGGTGCCTCAGTGGCTTCTTCCCTCGGCTAAACTGGCAGCAGCCCATGATCTAGTCAAAGAACAACTTGATTTGGGTCACATCCAACCTTCTACTTCTCCATGGAATACTCCCATATTTGTCATTAAGAAAAAATCAGGGAAGTGGCGCCTACTGCATGATCTACAAGCAGTTAATGCTCAGATGCAACTTATGGGACCCATTCAAAGAGGGCTGCCTCTGCTCTCCTCTGTTCCTCAAGGCTGGGATATAATTGTTATTGACATTAAAGACTGTTTCTTTTCCATTCCTTTGCATCCTAAAGATTCACAACGTTTTGCTTTCACCCTTTCCTCGTGTAATTACGAGGAACCAGATCAAAGGTTTCAGTGGGTGGTGTTGGCACAGGGGATGGCTAACAGTCCCACGATGTGCCAAATATATGTGGGGAAGGCACTCGCACCTCTCAGACATAAGTATTCCTCCACCAAGATCATTCATTATATGGATGATGTGTTATTGGCCGCAAAATTAGAACAGACAGTTAATGAGGCTTATAAAGAACTCGTGATGCTGTTGGCTCAACATGGACTGCACAACGCACCTGAAAAGGTTCAAACAGGGGATTCTATCAGGTATTTGGGAGCGACAATTGGGTATGACAACTTAAAACCACAAAAAATTACCATCAGGACTCAAGATTTCCAAACTCTAAATGATTTTCAAAAATTGCTGGGAGACATTAATTGGATAAGAGGATATTTACATATTCCTAATATTGTGCTCCAGCCTTTGTATGCTACTCTTAATGGTGATCCAGATCTTGCTTCCCCTCGTAGCCTCACTACTGAGGCTAGAGCGGCCCTTATAAAAGTAGAACAAGCTATACAGCATGCCACTCTATGCAGGCTCCAGAGTGATAAACCTTTCCAGTTATGTGTGCTTGCCACTATGCGGCAGCCTACTGGAGTACTGTGGCAAGATGGGCCTTTACTATGGATCCACCCACATGTATCCCCAGGAAAATCCTTAGAATATTATCCTGATGCTGTTGCAGCGTTGGCACTTAAAGGGATTCAACAAAGCATTCAATTTTTCGGCCAATCACCTTCTTCTCTTATCATACCCTACACTAAAGCTCAACTTAATGTTTTATGTGCTACTCTAGACAACTGGGCTATTCTGTGTTGCTCGTTTCAAGGGGGTATTGATAATCACTACCCTTCTCATCCATTACTCCATTTTGTTAAAGAACATCAGATCATTTTCCCTAAGGTAACTTCATCCAGTCCAATTCCGGGGGCTGTTAACATTTTTACTGATGGTTCCAAGTCTGGAATGGGAGCTTATGTAATTAATGACTCTCCCCCTATCCAGCATCAATTTGCTCCTGGAAATCCACAATGGATAGAACTACAAATTGTTATTGAAGTTTTTAAACAGTGTTCTTTTCCTTTTAATCTTATTTCGGACTCCAGGTATGTGGTACAAGCACTAAAAGTCCTGGAGGCCGTGGGAGCTATTAGTGATGCCCACAATGTGTCTGCTTACTTTACTCAGCTTCAACAGCTTATCTCTAACCGCACTGCTTCTTTTTATCCAATGCACATCAGGGCTCACACCTCTCTTCCTGGTACGTTATCCCAGGGTAATGCCTGTGCGTGCGGACTTAGCCACTAGAGGTCAATTGATATGCTTGGCTTCCTCCTTAGAGGGGGCTAAGTTGTTTCACCAAATCTTCCATGTTAATGCATTAACGCTGCACAGGCATTTTTCCATTTCAAGAGCGGATGCTCGGCAGATAGTATTGCAATGTCCCCACTGTGTCACATTTCTTCATCCCCCTAATTATGGAGTAAACCCACGGGGATTAAAGCCATTGGTTGTTTGGCAAATGGATGTGACACATATACCTGACTTTGGTAACCTCAAGTATGTGCATGTTTCCGTTGATACGTGCTCTGGAATTATCCATGCTTCTGCTTTATCAGGAGAAAAGGCACGTAATGTCATTACTCACTGTTTAGAGGCATGGGCAGCATGGGGTGCACCTGCATCCCTTAAGACTGATAATGGACCTGCTTATACTGGCAGACAATTTACAGCTTTTTGTTCTACTATGGGAGTGCAACTTACTCATGGTTTGCCTTACAATCCTCAAGGACAAGGCATTGTTGAGTGTGCTCACCGCACCTTAAAGGAAACTTTACAAAAACAAAAAGGGGGAATAGGAGCTGAACACACTCCTAAAGAACGCCTGTCCTTAGCTCTCTTTACCATTAATTTTTCGAATTTGGATATTCATGGTGGCTTTGCGGCCGATAGACATGTGTCCCCTCAGCCCTCTGTGATTGGCTATGTTAAGTGGAAGGATGTTCTTACGGGCCAATGGAACGGCCCTGACCCCGTGCTGACATGGGCACGAGGATCTGTATGTGTTTTTCCCCAGGATCGTACGGAACCGTTGTGGGTCCCTGAACGCTTGACAAGAAGAGTCTCGACATCAACTGACCAGCAACAAGAGATACCACAACAATTCTGTGATGAGGATCTTCATTCTGCTAAGTGCTCTGGCTCTGGTGCTGGTGCCGATGGCACAGGCGACACCAATGCGGTGGTGGGCAGTGGCACGGGCATGGCCAATGCCGATGCCGGTTCATGGTAATTCTAGTGTCCTCCCCACTCTTTTTTCTACCTCATGTGAGATGTCTACTCCCTGTGCCTCTCCTAGAGGGGACATGGAGAGAATTTTTAATCAATCTCAAGTTAATCTAACAGGAGTTTTTTGTTTCAGACTTAAAAACGCTAATTGCATTAGCCTTAAGACCAAAAATTTGACTAACTGGGAGGACGCATTGTGGTCCAATCAGGTCTCAGGGAGCATTATCAGTGCTGTATTGAGCAAGGTAGCTTCGGGGAAGCAATCAGGCTCAGGAACCCCCGCAAACAGTAGCTCTGCTCTTAACATAACTACCTTGGCTATTATCTCCGAGGTACTAATCCCAGTGCCTCCTTCTTCTAGTAGTATTCATGATGCCACTCATTTCAAGGCCTCTCCTTACTGTTCCCCTAATCTTGGTTTCCCCCCAACATTTACGCCTTGTCAGGATCATTCTTGGGAGAAACATCAAGTTGCTAAAGGTTTCTCCCTTTCCCCCTCTCTTAAGAGGTATGTTTATAACTTTAACAATAGTGCCAGCTCCTCTACAGGAGTAGGTTGGTCCTGGTTTCAATGGCTGATTTCCAATGAAAAGGGGGCTTCAGCCGATATTTCTGCATTGGCTCAGTTGGTAGGAGCCAAAAGTTGGCTGACTAATGTTTCTGGTACTGTTAGGGAAAGTGAACGAGGTAATAGACTTACATCTGTTTCATTCAACTCTCTGTTGTATAATGCCACAATGCCTCCTGCAATGGTCTGTGTCCAATCCCCCTTCTTATTCCTTTTGGCTAAGGCCATCTTGTCGGGGATGCTGGATTGTTCTCATACTACCAGTCTCTTATCTGAGTGTTGGAATGGTTCCTGGACTGTAGCAGTGGTTATGAAAATTCCAACTTTTGTCCCAATCCCGGTCACTGCGGATCCTGATAAATTCCCTATTGTTGAGCTACTTAGAGTCCACAGAGATTTTGGAATCACAGCGGCTATAGTGACAGCCGTGGCGGTATCTGCTGCTGCAGCGGTTACGGCTGGAGTGGCTATGGCCAATCAAGTACAAACTGCTGCCACCATTAATCAAGTTGTCCAACAAACTTCCACCATACTTGAATCCCAAAATACAATTAATCAACATATTTTGTCAGGGATTTTAGCTGCCAACCAAAGAATAGATTTACTCCAAGCTCAGGTAGAAGAATTGGCTGACTTAGTGCTTTTGGGTTGTGTTGACCAACGTGCACATTTATGCATAACCTCTGTCAGATTTAATGATTCCATGAATGTTTCTTGCATCATTGGCGAATATTTGGCTGGAAATTGGTCCACGGAAGCGGAAGACATGATCCAGTCTCAACTAACCCAGATAGGTGTCTTGAATAACACCCGTGTTGATCCCGTGACTTTGGGTCAATTCACCGATTGGATATCTTCTGCTTTTTCCTTTTTTAAACAGTGGGTGGGGGTAGGCATTTTTGGTGCAATGTGTTGCTTCGGTATGTTTCTCTGTTTGTGGTTTCTCTGTTGCCTCAAGGCCCGCAATGCTCACGATAAGGCTATGATCATCCAAGCTCTTGCAGCTTTAGAAAATGGCAATTCACCTCAAGTCTGGCTTGCGCATCTTAAACAGTAAATCTTTGACATGGTCGTTGCACCCCAAGTTATTATAACATTGCACTGGGATCGGCATGTCTTTCCTCGTTATTCTCTTAGTGTTGGAAAGCCCTTGCACTCTGCCGGTCTTGCTGCCATTGCACGCAGGTGGGTTTCCACACTAATGCTTCTCTATCGCCTTAAAGTCCGTGCCTTTCTTTCAGGGTGCTGTCAACTCGTTTGTCGTTGTGTACAGCCACAGTTCAGCCTCAGCTGTCCCCCTTCGTCCACCTTCGTCATGATACAGGATGCGAGGCAAGGCACTGCACTTGAGTGATCCTTGAAGTGGACCTCAAGGAGAGCATGTCCTATTGCATGCGGGTTTGATGTCCACGCCCCGCCCCACGAAAAAGGTGTCGGCTGATATGGCTTCAGATCTGGGGAAGGGCCCTCCTTAGGACTGAGCCATACTATGCAGCCACTTCTGCACAGTGGGATAGGACCTCTACTCTCGCCTGTATTGTTTTCAGAAAACAGAAAGGGGGAACTGTGGTGAGCCACTTCTGCAGATTATGGTCGCCATTGCAGGATGGCGCTGGCTCCACTGTGGTCTGTAACAAACAACTCCTTTTTTGGGAGAGTTGGTGCATGGTTTTTCAGCACCCTGTGAGAAAGTTCCACGTGGCAGCTTTGCATTGGGGCTTGGGATGCTTTATTAAGGCTGGGAGGGGCATCCAACAAGGAAGAAGAAGAAATATCAAGGGCCTCAATAAACTGCTGAAAGAAGATTCCTGAGTTGCGTCTTCCTTGTGGGCAAGGGGTCTCGACATTTGTGGAGTGTTTACATTGTCCCTTACTTTTGGAAACTCCTCTACCACCCCCAAAGTTGTGAAAATTGAGCAGTTTTCATTGCAGATATATATTCACAGATTTTTCTAACTCTTCTCCTCTAACTGTGTCATACTTGGGGCGAAGGTAATGTCACAGCATTGTTCTGGATGAGATTGAAAAGATTTTTGTGTAGCAAATATTTGCATACACATTGGATCCATTTTTCAATTTTCCATTTGAAATACTGAATACATGACACTATCCCATACCCTACTAGCCTTTGACTATTCATCCTAATATGATGGAGAAAAATAACCTAAACAGAATACAAATACAAGCAGTTTAGAGGAGGCATGGTATATAGTTGAACTTTCCTTTTGCATGATAAACGGTAGGTGTTATAAATCTAGTCAATTTTTAATTAAAATAGTTCTCTATGTGTTTTTAAAATTAACTACTATGTGAATTCCTCTCTCCCTTTCTCTGTAGCCTATTCATCATCACATGTATTTTTATATGCACTTATAAAATCCTACCTGGTATTATAGGTACATTTTTGTGAGGTTGCTGACTTGGCAGGTACAAATTGTGAGAAGAGATCACTCCTCCTAAACGCTGTTGGAACTGAAAATTCCACCTATAGGGGAGCTTCCTAGTAGAACAACATTATACGTAAACTCATGTTCAGTAAAATAAATATTTTTACATATGTGGATGATATATATTTAAAGATGAATTTCGATTGGCATATATATTAGTACTTTTTAATGTCTGTGTGTGTGTTTTGTGTATATATGTATATGTGTATATATATACACTCTCCAGATTTTTCAAACTATGAAATATATGTGTCTTATTTAAATTCCCTAAATTCATTCATGTTCATGGACTTAGATTTATAATCAACTTTTCACAATATTATTCTTAGAAATATTCATCCACCTTAAATACATATTTGTTTACTAGTAGTGAAAACTAACTTCAGTGAATGGTGTATACAAATCCTAATAATTCTACAGTAATTGACCCAGTCAAACATCAATGCAAGTATATTCCTATGGGACATGATATGTAATTTGATGTTTATTTTTATTCAACATTGGTACATTATTATTTCTTCAGTTTTTGCACATCATAGGATATATATTTCATCCACAAGTGAGCAAATTTATAGGCATTTGTTTCAACTTTAATCACTTCCTGCTTCAGAACACATGTATTGTCAGGGTTTCTTGACTGGATTTTTCATGAGACTTCTTTCCAAACACATTATTTTCGATTTCCATAATCACTTTAGATGCAAAACTCACACACTCTTCATGATAAACCAAAACACTAATATTACCATTAGATGAATAACTGGTTGGAATGAATGATTGTATATCCATATAAGATTTCCTGTAATTTTTCAGATATCAATTCAAACCATTATTTAAAGTTGGAACAAGTTATATTATTTATTCACAGTATGGTCTATTCATGCTTTATCTCTATATTCATAAACACAGGGTACACCTATTTTTACCCCCAATACTAATTTATACGTCTTCAATATATTGCTCCCAGAAATGGTGGAAGAAATACTTATGTCACCTGATTTATGTATACATTTTATCACAGTAATATTCTGGACAAAAATTGTAAAGGTCACACTTATGATTCTACCAAAGCCTAAATGGAAAGTGAACATAGATTACTAAAAACATCTATTTCAAGGTTGCCTAATGCTCTCAAATGTCAATCCTATTGGTAACTACGTATTTCTTTCTTTCTAAGATTATATATTCAAACTCAACCCTGTTGAAAATGTCTAATCCTCTCACTCACTTTATACATTGCCTGATTTAGTAATGTCTCTATTGATATCTGCTTTTCTACATATTTTCCCCAGTTCATGATAGTGACTGACTCTTCATATGTGCTGACATATACATTCGCTCTCTAACTGAATCCCTATTGCTAAAGAACTTTTGGTCCAAATCATATACTCACTCTTCTTCCTAAACCTACCGACTATCATTCAAATCCTAATGACTATCCTTTTTTGAGTGGATGTTCTCTTCTACATTCAATCTTCCAAGGTACAAGGTCCTGTGCCATTGTATATCAAATTTTCTGAGACATCTGTGCAGAACATAATTCAAAGCTAAGTATCCCAATCAAGGGCCCAATGCCCTTGTGGGTTTTAAATCATACCTAGATTTCTGTTTTCATAATTATATTTCACCTCTACATTCTTGTAAATATCACAGGTTCCCAATACAATTATTCATGGAGCAGAATGATTTCTAACCCAAATCAAACCTGTTATTAACCCTAAACATACACTGTTCCCTCAATCTCATTTTACAGAAGAGCAGGGACAGAGTTGTTCTTACAATACAGGAAAGTAGGGGACATTCAACCTGCTGAGAACCTCAAAGGTCCATGCAGAAATGATACCTGGAGAAGTTGTAGGCAGGTATGAAGGACCTAAGAGAGCAAAGGCCAATTTGCATGGCAAACAACCTGGTCAGGATGAAAGGATGTTTCCGAATCAGGCTCTCTCTTCTTATTGTGGAGAAGATGGACCAAACCAGGCCTGTGTGGAGAGCTGTTCCCGGGTGCCTATGATTGATATACCATTCTAACTTGTGAAAGTGTTAGAGAAAGTAGGGACAGCCACCATCTCACTGGACCTTTGGAAGCAATTGTTAGGACAAAGGGGTTGCCAAGGCAGTGACCTCATTCAGTTCCAAAGAAAGTGATGTACCTCATTTCCTTGGTGATGGAACTCTCTGAACTTGGTATCCAAGAAGCCAGGCACCCAGATGCATTCCCAGTCCCAGTCCCAGTGGGCTCACTTGTGTGGATTTACCAAGGACAGTTAGTCTTTCTTGGTACCTACTGATGTGAGGATGGCAAAATGCCAGGAGAGCTCTTAAGAGGGACCTTTCCTGATAAAGCAGGTAGTGGCTCACCACTTTTTCCTGACAACTTCACAGTGTTGGCCAAGGAAACAAGAGAGGGTACAGGCCATTTCGGGGGAACATAGTATGGCCCACCAGTCAGAGGACACACCGGATAGTCAAAGACTTACTTGGGGGTAGGAGGTGCCTTTGTGAGTGTGGGTTTGTTGTTTTCTCTCATGTTCTGAGAGTAGGTAGGAAAGGCGTTATTTTTTTTTTTTTTTTTTGTTTGTTTGTTTGGAGTGAACTGTTTCTAGTAAGTCGTTTGACAAGGTGAGTGTTTCTATGTCTGTGTATCCCACTGTGTCCGTGGTTGTATACACGAGAAAAGACAATGCAACAATGGATGTGTCCTGTCTACTAGAAAACTTCCCAGAATTCATCCTGTCTAACTTATGAATGGAGTGTGGCTTTCTTTATGGATGGGCAAAACCTACTACCTTCCTAAGTCCCATTTTTTCTTCCTGAATTCTGACCACTCTCCAGAATAGGATCATGGATTTGTGTCCAAGATAGGTGCCAACTCCAAAGTCTGTGACATGGCCTTGTACTGGATAGCTGAATGGAATGGCCAGTATCTCAGAAAACTCAGATATCAGTGTGACCAGGAAACTCTCAGTGGGAAACCCTGCTTTGGGTCATTTGCTAACCTATTGTTCTGTTGCCCTGAATTTCAGGAACGTCTTTGCCTCAGGCCACCCCTTTATGAACCCTGAAGAAAACAGTTTTCAAATGTAAATGAATGGGCATCACCTTGGATTCTTTGCTTAATTTCTTTGGAATAGGATGTGTCTGAATCAGCCTCTTGGCCCTGTGTGAGGCTGTGGCTTATATTCTCAGCACCTGATGGATCTAAAGAAAGATTACATGTGTGCATCCAAAACCAAAATGGCAAAATGTTCAGTCATTGTGAATGAATTCTATTGCCTTCCTCTGTTAGGCTCCTGAAATCCATCAAGTGAGAATAGGGATCCTTTGGGTCAAATGAGTTCCTCAAATCGCTGCAGAAGGGCTTGTCTTTTCTCCTGATTCCAATTCACATAAAGAATCTAAAGCCCACAGTCAGAAGGCCTCAAATTGGAGAAGCGGAGCAGTATTAAGGGCAGGAATATTTGATCACTCCGGTTTCACAGGAAGGGTTTCCAGCCCACCCTGACTTTAGCCAAATGAGGGACATGGAGCTTATTTTGGACACTCTTTAGAATGTGCCCCTCATGGAAAGCTCCAACCAGAGGTTATGATGAGTGTCTACATGGAAGAAGATGGAAGCCATGTGGGAGTGTTTTGGTTTTAATTGTGGTCATTTGTTTGGCGGTGTGGAGAGATGACTGGGTCAACCTGGGCTTGAACTCTGGTGTGATTCCCCTTAGAGACTGCGTTCTGGAACTGACTCAGAGAAGTATTGTCATAAATTGTGTTGGGATTTTATGAGGCCACGCATGAGAGTCGCCCTTGGAAACAGAGAGCTTGGCCCAGGGTGGCTTTCCTCAGAGTACTGGGAATCTCAGCCAGGATATCACAGGATTTTATTCTTTAATACTTGGCAGCAATAGTTGAGAGTCAAAACACACATGGAACTCATATTGGAGAACTCAATGGGCCTGGCTTCATGTGACCTTTTGTCCACTCTTTTGGAAGCCTTGCCTGTGAGAGTTCTCCAGAGCTTTCTTTGAAATGAACTTCCTCAACTTTTAATGGTTCCTGAATGAATTGAAACCCACAGTGCCTCCAACTTCATCCTTGAAAAATGGCTACATAAATACCATGAAATTTTTGAAATTCCCATGACCTGGTTGCACTGGAGAACCTTTGGATGTTCTGTTGCTGATCATGAGTGTACCAGACCATGCCTTGTTTGACTGGGTTTCATGAAAATGGTGTAGAACAGAGATGCCAGTATATTGAAGCCTGCAGAGTAGTGGGCCAAGAGCTGTGGTGTGCAGGTGTGTGAAAAAATATCTGTGGTTGAGACATGTGGATCTCCCATTGACTTCCAAATAGCTTGTGGCTAACATGGTGCAGCCAGCAGGCTCTTTCTTGTAAAGGCATCTTTTTATATGGAGAGGTTTCAGGGCAATCTTCAGAATAGGGGTGCTATGGTCAAGGAGAAAGCTATGTGGGATAGAAGCCTGTTTGGTGCATTCTCCTGCAGACCCTGACAAACCACATGTGACATAACTCCCTCCAACACTGTGTCCCAGATGAACTCCTTGTATTTCATGAAGCAAATACCAAACTCCCAGTGCAGGAGCAAGAAACACCATGGAAAGTGGAGGATGACCAAATGGCTTCACAGTCCACACGGGGAGACACTTACCCACAGTGGCCACAGTTTACATACAAATGGAGAATTCGGCACTGCTGTCTCATGTTCATTGGACATAGATGCAGGGTCAGCTTTGATGTTCTCACTACAAAGGAACATAGTTTCTGACAAGCTCCTGAGAACAACAAATATTTCAAGTGTCCAACCACAGAGGCAGTTTCTCAAGAAGTATTATTCTGGCAGAGCTCCATGTACGTGGAGTGTTTACCCTGTCCCTTAGTTTTGGAAATTCCTCTACCACCTCCAAGGTTGTGAACTCCTGATTATTTTCCATTGCAGATATGTATTCACATATTTTCTAACTATTTTCCTCTAATTGTGTCTTACTTGGGGTGAAGGTAATGTAAAGGCATTTTTCTGGATGAGAGTAGGAAGATTTTTGTGTAGCACATATTTGCATACACATTGGATACATTTTCCTATTTTCCATTCGACATACTGAATCCCTGACAATAACCCATACCCAACTAGACTCTTACTGATAATCCTAATATGATGGAGAAAAATAACCCAAACAGAATAGAAATACAAACAGTTCAGTGGATGTATCACATATATTTGGACTTGCCTTTTGCATAACAAATTGTAGGTGTTACAAATCTTGTCAATTTAAATGATATAGTTCTCCATGAGTTTTTAAAGTTAACAACTATGTGAATTTCTGTCTCCCTTTTTCTGTAGCCTATTCAGCACATGTATTTTTATATGCACATATAGAATCCTACCTGGTATCACAAGTACATTATTGTGAGTGCATGCATTGGCAGATACAAATTGTGAGAAGAGATCAGCCCTCCTAAACACTTTTGGAATTTAAAATTCAACCTATGTGTGACCTTCCTAGTGGAATATTATACATAAATCCATTTTCATTAAAATCTAAATTTTTCCATCTCTGGAGGATATATATTTCATGATGAATTTCGATTGGCATATATATTGCTACATTTTAATGTCTCTATGTGTGTGTTTTGTATATATATATATATATATATATATATATATATATATACTGTCCAGATTTTTCAAAATATTAAATATATGTGTCTTATATACACTCCCTGAATTCATTCATGTTCATGTATGTGGATTTATAATCAACTTTTCACAAGATTTTTCTCAGAAATATTCATCCACGTGAAATACATGTTTGTTTCCTAGTACAACAAACTCACTACAGTGAATGGTGGTTACAGATCCTAATATTGCTACACTAACTGACTCAGTTTAACATCAATGCAAGTAGATTCCTATGGGACATGGTGTGTATTTTGAGGTTCATTTTCATTCAACACTGGTATATTACTATTTCTTAAGTTTTTGAACATCATAATATATATATTTCATCCACAAGTTCACAAATTTATAGGCATTTGTTTCAGTTTCCATTATTTCCTGCTTCAGAACACATAATTTCCTCTAGGTTTCTTGACTGGCCTTTTCATGAAACTTCTTTCCAAACACATTATTTTCGATTTTCATAATCAATTTTAAAGCAGACCTCACACACTCTTCATGATAAAGCATAACCCTAAAATTACCATTAGATGTATAACTGGTTGTAATGAATGGATGTATATCAATATAAAATTTCCTGTATATTTTCAGATATCAATTCAATCCATTATTTAAAGTTGGAGCCAGTTATATTATTTATTCACAGTATGGTCTATTCATGCATTTTCTCTATATTCAGAGACACAGGGCACACCTATTTTTACTCCCAAAATTAATTTATATGTCTTCAAAAACTTGTTTGCAGAAATGGTGGAAGAAATACTCATGTTCCCTGATGTACATATACATTTTATCACAGTAATATTCTGGACACAAAATGCAAAGTCACATTTATGATTGTACCAAATCCTAAATGGAAAGTGAGCATGGATTACAAAAATCATCCATCTCCAGGTTGCCTAATGCTCTCAATTGTAAATCCTATTTGTGACTATATATTTGTTTCCTCCTAAGATTATATACTCAACCTCAAGCCTGTTGAAAATGTCTAATCCAATCACTCACTTTATTCTTTTCCTGATTTCCTAATATCTCTATTGATATCTACTTTCCTACATATTTTCCCCAGTTCATCTTTGTGACTGACTCTTCACATGTTCTGACATTTACATTCACTCTCTACTCGAAACCCTCTTGCGAAAGAACTTATGGTCCAAATCATTTACTCACTCTTCTTCCTAAACCTACCGAAGATCATCCTAATCCTACTGACTATCTTTTTTTGACTGGATGTTCTCTTCTACATTCAATTATCCAAGGTACAAGGTCCTATGCCATTGTATATGGATTTATCTGAGATAACTGTGCGGAACATAATTCAAAGATAAGTATCCAACTCAAGGGCCCAATTTGCCCTTCAGGGCTTCAAATCTTACTTAGATTTCTGTTTTCATAATTATATTTCCCCTTTCTTGTAAATATCACAGGTTTCAAGTATCATTATTCATCCCACAGAATGATTCCTAACTCAAATTGAACATGCTATTAACCCTAAACATACACTGTTCCCTCAATCTAACTTTACAGAAGAGCAGGATCAGAGTTGGTCTTACAAAAGAGGAATGTAGGGGATCTTCCACCTGCTGAGAACCTCAAAGGTCCATGCAGAAATAATCCCTGGAGAAGTTGTAGGCAGCCATGAAGAACCTGAGAGAGCACAAGTCATCTTCCATGGCAAACATCCTGGTCAGGATGAAGGTTTGTGTCTGAATCAGCCTTTCTCTTCTTAATGTAGAGAAGATGGAACAAACCAGGCCTGTGTGGAGAGATGTTCCTGGGTGCCTATGGTTGATATACCATCCTAACTTGTGAAAGTGTCACAGGAAGTAGGGGTAGCCTCCATCTATTGGGACCGTTGAATGGAACTGTTAGGACAAAGTGGTCGCCAAGGTAGTGACCTCAGTCTGTTCCTGAATGAAGTGACCTACCTCACTTTCTTGGTGATGGAACTATCTGAACTTGGGATCCAGGAATCCAGGCACCCAGAGCGAGTCCCAGTCCCAGTTCCAGTGGGCTCAGTTTTTTGAAATAACCAAGGACAGTGTCAGTCTTCCTTGGTACCTACTTATGTGAGGATTGCCAAATGCCAGCAGCGCTCTGAAGAGTGTACTTTTTCAGAAAGCATGTAGTTGTTCATCGCTTGCTCCTCACAACTCCTCAGAGTTGGCCAAGGAGACCAGATCTGAGACAGGACAAGCCATTTCGGGAAAACATAGTAGGGCCCACGAGTCATTGGACACTCCTGATGGTCACAGACCTATTTGTGAAAACGAGGTGCCTTTGTGGGTGTGGGTGTGAGTTTGTGATTTTGTCTCATGTTCTGAGAATAGGTAGGAAAGGTGGTTTGTTTGGTTTGGAGTTGACTGTGTCTGGTAAGTCCTTTGAGGAGCCGAGTGTTTCTATGTCTGTCCATCTCTCTGTGACCTTGGTTGTAGATATTAGAAAAGAGAATGCATCAATGAATGTGTCCTGTGTAGTAGAAATCTTCCCAGAATTCATCCTACCCAATTTATGAAAGGAATTCAGCTTGCCTTATGGATGGGCAATGCCTACTATCTTCCTAAGTTTCTCTTTTCTTCCTGAATTTTGCCACTCTCCAGAATAGGATCATGGTTTTGTGTCCAAATTATTTACCACCTCCAATCTCTGTGACATAGCCATGTACTGGATAGCTGAAGGGAATTGGAGCATCTCAGAAAAGATGTGTGACCAATGTGACCAGGAAAGTCTCAGTGGGGAAACCCTGATTTGGGCCTACTGCTTACCTATTCTTCTGTTGCCCTTAATGTCAGGAAGGCCTTTGCCTCTGGCCACACCTTTGTGAAGCCTGAACAAAACAGTTTTCAAATGGAAATGAATGGACATCACCTGTGGCTCTTTGCTTAATTGCTTAGGAAAGGGATGTGTCTGAATCAGCCACTTGGCCCTGTGTGAGGCTTTGGCTTAGATTCTCAGCACCTGATGGATCTAAAGAAAGATCCCATGTTTGCATCCATAACCAAAATGGCAAAAAGTGCAGTAATTGTGGATGAAGTCTCTCGCCTTCCTCTGTAAGGTTCCTGACCTCCATCAAGTGAGAATAGCGATCCTTTGGGTCAAATGAGCTCTTCAAATCCCTGCAGAGTCTAGCCCATAGTTGCTTGTGTTGTCTCATGACTCCAAATCACATACATAATCAATACATGACAGTGAGTAGGCCTCAAATTGGAGAAGCACAGCAGTATTTAGGGCAGGCCTATTTGATCACTCTTGTTTCACAGGAAGTGTTTCCAGGCCACCCAGACTTTAGGCAAATGAGGGGCAAGGAAGTCTATTTTGGACACTGTCTTGTGCTGCACCCCTCATGGAAACATACAGCCAGAGGTTATGATGAATGTCTATATGGATAAAGATGAGGGTCATGTGGGAGTGTTTTGGTTTAAATTGTGGTCATTTGTGTGGCAGTTGGAAGAGATGACTGGGTCCACCTGCTCTTGAACTCTGGTGTGATTTCCCTTAGAGACTGAGTTCTGGAACTAACCTCAGAGAAGTATTGCCATGAATTGTGTTGGCATTTAAGGAGGCCATGCATGAGAGTCACCCTTGGAACCTGAGATCTAGGCCCAGGTGGCTTTCCAGAGAGCACTGGAAATCTCAGCCGGAATATCACATGATTTTATTCTGAAAAACTTGGCAGCCATAGTTGAGAGTCAAAACACACATGGACCTCACATTGTAGACCTCAACAGCGCTGGCTTCATGTGACCTTTTGGACACTCATTGGGAAACCTTGCCTGTTATCATTCTCCATAGCTTTCATTGAAATGAGCTTCCTCACCATTAAATGGTTCCTGAATGAATTGAAACCCACAGTGCCTCCAACTTCATCCTTGAAAAATGGCTAGATAAATAAAATGAAATTTTTGAAATTCCCATGACCAGGTGGCACTGGAGAACCTTTGGATGTCCTGTTGCTGATCAAGAGTGTACCAGACAATTCCTTGATTGACTGGGTTTCATGAAAATGGTGTAGAACAGAGATGCCATTAAGTTAGAGCCTGCAGAGTAGTGGGCCTAGAAAGTGGTGTGCAGTTGTGTGATAATACATTTGTGTTGTGGCCATGTAGATCTGCCATTGGCTTCCAAATTGCTTGTGACTGACATGGTGCAGGCAGGAGACCCGTATATGTAAAAGCATGTTTTTATATGGAGAGGTTTCAGGGCAATGTTAAGAATCAAGTTTCTATGCACAAGTTGGCAAGCTATGTGGGAAAGAAGCCTGGTTGGTGCATTCTCCTGCAGACCCTGACCCACCGCAAGTGACAGAACTCCGTCAAGCACTGTGTCCCTGTTGAACTTCTTGTATTTTGTGAAGGAAATACCAAACTCCCAGGGCAGCAGCAAAAAACACCATGAAAAGTGGAGGATGACCAAATGGTTCCACAGTCCCCACGGAGAGACACTTAGACCCATGTGGCCACTGTTTACCTACAAAGAGTGAATTCAGAACTGCTGCCTCAAGTTTACTGGAAAATAAGAAACCATATCCTTCAGGTCACAAAGATGTAGACCCAGCTTTGATGGTCCCACTACAAAGAAAGCTAAAGCTCCTGAAAATAACATATATTTCAAGTGCCCAACCTCAGAGGAAGTTTCTCAAGATGTCTTTAGGCTAGCAGACCTCCATGTTTGAGGAGTGTTTACCATGTCCCTTACTTTTGGAAACTCCTCTACCACCTCCAAGGTTGTGAACTCCCGAGAATTTTCCATTCCAGATATGTATTCACAGATTTTCTAACACCACTGTTCTAACTGTGACTTACTTCAGACGAAGGGAATGTCAAAGCTTTGTTCTGGATGAGAGTGGGATGATTTTTGTGTAGCACATATTTGCATACACATTGGATTCATTATCGTATTTTCCATTTGAAATATTGAATCCCTGACAGTAACCCATAACAAACTAGACTCTGACTACTAATCCTAATATGATGCAGTAAAATAACCCAAACAGAATAGAAATGCAAGCAGTTCAGTGGAGGCATGGTGTAGAGTTGGACTTGCCTTTTGCATAAAAAAGGGTAGGTGTTATAAATATAGTCAATTTTCTGTTGAAATAGTTCTCCATGTGTTTTTAATGTTAACAAATATGTGAATTCCTGTCTCCCTCTCTCTGTAGCCTATTCAGCACATGCATTTTTATATACACATATAGAATACTACCTGGTATCACACGTACATTTTTGTGAGGTGGCTGACGTGGCAGATACAAATTGTGAGAAGAGATCACTCCTCCTAAATGCTGTTGGAACTGAAAATGTATGGGTAAACTTGCTAGTTCAACAACATTATGCATAAATCTATCTTCAATAAAATGAATATTTTTGGTTCTGTGGATGATATATATTTCATGGTGAATTTCGATTGATATATATATATATTGCTATTTTTAATGTCTCAGTGTGTGTGTGTCTGTGTGTGTGTGTATACACACACACTCTCCAGATTTTTCAAAATATGAAATGTATGAGTCTTATTATACACTCCCTAAATTAATTAATATTCATATATGTGGATTTATAATCAACTTTTCACAAGATTATTCTCAGAGATATTCATCCACCTGAAATACATATTTCTTTCCTAGTACTGAAAACTAACTTGAGTGAATGGTGCATACAAATCCTAATATTTCTACAGTAACTGACCCAGTTTAACATCAATTCAAGTAGATTCCTATCGGACATGATGTGTATTTAACGTTAATTTTTGTCAACACTGGTACATTACTATTTCTTCAATTAATGCACATCATAGGATATATATTTTATCTACAAGTTAGCAAATATTTAGGCATTTGTTTCACTTTCAATCACTTCCTGCTTCAGAACACATGTACACTTCCAGGTTTCTTGACTGGTCTTTTCATGAGATTTCTTTCCAAACACATTATTTTCAATTTCCATAATCACTTTTGAAGCAATACTCACACACTCTTCATGAGAATCCATAACCCTAACATTACAATTAGATATATAACGGGTAGGATTAAATGTATTATATCAATATAAGATTTTCTGTATATTTTCAGATATCAATTCAATCCATTATTTAAAGTTGGAACCAGTTATATTATTTATTCACAGTATTGTCTATTCATGCATTATCTCTATATTCATAGACACATGGTTAACCTATTTCTATCCCCAATACTAATTCATACATCTTCATTATATTGCTCCCAGAAATGGTGGAAGAAATACTCCTGTCACCTGATCTACATATACATTTTATTACAGTAATATTCTGGACACACAAAGGAAAGTTCACACTTATGATTGTACCAATGTAAAGGTCGGCCGAGCATTGGAGGAAGAAACCAGGAAGAGACTGTCTCATGAAACAGCGAAGGGCTTTTTGGGGGTCCAGCATGCTGGGGCTCAGAGCTCACTTGAATAGAGAAGAGAGCCCTGAGAACATCTTAAGCAGAGCTTATGTACTTTACTTGGAGAGGGCAGGGAGGGAAATTTATTGATTGGTCAGGTCGAGTGAGTGGTTTGCGTGCCAATGGGAGAGGGAGTACATTCTGCAGTTTGGCAGTTGGGGACAGCACATTCTGGGAACAAGATTAGCAAACAGTTCTCAAGATTTCAACAGTGTTTTGTTAAGCATACAGAAAAACAGGTATTACAAGTACCTATTTTATTAACCTTTCATTCCCCACTTCTCATTCTGGTTACTTTTAATCATAAAAGTGATCATTGGGGGTCTCTGATTTTATGTCTCCTAGTGAGGTATATTGTTGTCTGATTACCATAAGTTTAACTTATCCAATTTGAGCTTGTAGAAAAGAAACTACACGGTTGAGCAAACAGGTTCCTACAATTAGCATTAATATGAGGATTGTTAATGGACTGGCCAGGGTTGATAAAAGCGTAGGTAACCAGGGGGACTATGTGAACAAAGACACAAACCAACCTTTATGTGCCCCTCTCCTTTGTTGATGCTCTTCAAGGCATCTTTTTAACTTACTCATAAATTTTTTTACAACTCCAGTATGGTCGGCATAAAAACAACATTCTTCCCTCAATGCAGCACAAAGGCCCTCTTCTCTCATGAAGAGGAGGTCCAACCCTCGCCTGTTCTGTAAAACAAATTCAGAGAGAGAGGTTTAAGAGAATGGTCTGAGAATGAGAAAGGAGAGATGTAAAAGAATAATGGGAAAGGGGTTTGGGATTTTCCAGGCAACAAAATGTTGAGCAGTAGAACACGTAGAGCAGAGGAGAAGACAGGAGTGAGTATCCCAAAAAGCCTGTGAGCAATGTTAAATTTTTAGTAACCTGTTTTCACTGATGACAAAAAAAGACTTTAAAGGCCATTTTCATTACATCTTGGATAGGGTGCTGAGGGCTCTCCTTAGCTTTTTGAGCTTTGGTTTAGTTGTTAAGAGGACTTGGTGGGACCTGGTGAGGGCACTGACAGGAGAAGAGAGGAGTGAGTGGGTGGATGGGTACCTTAGTACTTGTTACCTCAGCAAGGGGGCAATGGTCTAAGAGCCGGCAGAGGCTTCGGTTTTTGATCTAGTAATTGGAGGGGAGAAATCAGGTTGCTTATGTGGGAGTGACAGCAGAGAGTCTGGAGCAGAAAGCAGAGGGTGAGGATCTATTAGAGAAGCATAGTTCAGGATGTGAGTGAAGGAGGGAAAAGGCCTCCACATTGGGGAATTTCCTTCCACCATTTGAGCACTTGCCGAAGTCAAAAAGGTCATGCAGAATTTGAGCATCTAGAGACCCCTCTGGGGGCCATCGGTTTTGGTTGTCTAATTGGTAATATGCCCAGTGCTGAGTACTGAATTTGATGAGGAGTTTGGGTTCCACCAGGCAGCCCCTGTATGCTTACATCGCATGACTTACAGAAGAAGTCGGCTTTTCCCCCACACAGCCCTGGCTGTTTGTGGGTTTGATAGTCCGCTGAGCAAACATAGTAATCTGGGCTAGCCAACCTGTATCTGGCTCACGTGTCCCTACATCCATAATGTTTGTTTCCATGACGTATGGCACGGAAAAGATTTAATGGAATTTTAGTGGGATCCCCTTCATCAGGGATATCCCAATAGGAAAGACCTATAGCCAGCTGACAAATGTCTGGGTAGAGAGATGGCCACCAGGTCCCTAAGGGGGCTGTATGCAAGATAGAGCATACTTCTAGTACAGTATGATTTGTGATCAGCCATCGCTGCTGAACAGGCTGATGAGGTTTAGGACTACTATTGGCCAAGGGGAGAGTCTATAGCCTTATGCACATGGCGAATACACAATTTGAAAGGATTACCAGTCATTTCTATTTTCCAGCCAGAGTCTGGACAGAGCGCAGGCTTGAGATGAGAGGCATGGATCCCGGAAGTGATTCCCTCTACCTTTACCACTGTAGGTGTTATAAGTAGCACCTGGTATGGTCCTTTCCAGCGGGGTTCCAGGGATGACACCTGATGTCGTCTTATGTAGATGAAGTCTCTTACTTGATATTGATATGGAGTTCCCTCGTCCCCAGGTTGGTAGGTAGTGGCCAGCTGTTTCCACAGATATCACTGTCTTCTTTCAAGAACTTTAACTCTGTCAACTCAGGAGGTGCGGAAGGGATCATTAGGTCTTAGAGTTGGGGTTATGTCCCTTACTGGAGGAGGGACCATAGAGAATTTCATAGCGCGTGAGATTACACAAAGAAACAGAGGGAGTATGAGTATTTCTTGCATGAAACAGTGCATAAGGCAGGAGCATAGTCCAAGTTTTTATGCTGATATCTAAGCTTAATTTTGTTAAGGTCTCTTTAATGCTTCTATTTATTTATTTTACCTGTCCTGAGCTCTGGGGTCTATAAGCACATTGTAACTTCCAATTGATCCCCAGGGTCCTGGCTAACCCCTGACTTACAAGGCCATGAACGCCAATCCATTTTCAGACCCTATTACCTTAGGCAGTCCGTATCTTGGAAAATTATCTTTCAGGATCTTCTTGACCACAATTTGTGCCTTTTTTTTTTTTGTGGGAAGGCTTCAATCCATCCTGAAAATGTACCTACAAAAACTTGGAGATATTTAAGTCCATACCATGCTGGCTTAATTTCAGTAAAGTCCACTTCCAAGAATTGTCCTGGTCTGGATCTTTGTAGGTGGTTAACTGCAAGAAACTTGGAAGGGTAAGCATTAACCAATTGACAGGCCTGACAGGCTTTTGTTACTTGTTCAGTTATTTCCTTTCGCTCTGAGTTGGTTAGTGGAAAACTCTGTTCTTTATTCTTCAGGAATGCCTGAAGTTTTTTTGAACCAATGTGAGTGAGTTGATGTACATTTTTAACGTACCATAGGGCTTTCTGAAAATGCAGGCTGGGCTCAGTGAAGTTGAGGATTTCAGTTTCAGTGTCATTAGATGTTGTCAAAAGCTTGCTGGTGCTCAGGGGTCCATTAGAATTGGGCATCTCCTTTTAACAGCGGGTATAAAGGAGCAGCTAAGGGCGCAAACCCGCGTATCCATAACCTGCAAAAGCCAGCAGTCCCAAGAAACTCTGTGAATTGTCTGCTATTAGATGGGGGTGGTATATGCTCAACGGTTTCTTTTCTGGGCTCAGTGAGCCATCGTTTACTGCCCCTAAGGGAATATCCCAGGAAGATTACTTCTTTCTGGCAAATTTGGGCCTATTTGGCAGAAGCACTATACCCGAGTTGAGCAAGCTCGGAAAATAGTGCTTGGGTCCCAGACTCACAGTTTTCCTTGGTGTTGACTGCCAGTAGCAGGTCATCCACATATTGAAGCAGGGTGTCTTCAGGGTGCGTAGTTCTGAAGTTGTTGAGATCTCTGGGGAGGGCTTCATCAAAGAGAGTGGGGGAAATTTTGAACCCCTGTGGGAATCTAGTCCAAGTTAGTTGACCAGACGTTCTGGATTCTGGGTCTACCCACTCGAAAGCAAATAGCAAATGACTATCTTTATGCAGACGCAAGCAAAAGAAAGCATTTTTTTAAAGTACAGAACAGTATAGCAATTCCGCTCAGGGTTCAGAGTGCTAGGCAGATTGTACAGATAAGGTACCGTGGGGTGAATGTTCTGCACTCTGTTGTTGATCTCTCTTAGGTCTTGAAGGAAGCGATAGACCCCAGTTCCTGGATTTTTTTACTGGTACCAGGGGTGTGTTCCAGTTTGAATGACTGGGCCTTAGGACCCCTAAGGCCAGATATTTCTGAATACAGGGCCTTATCCCATCTTTAGCTTTCTTGCTCAGAGGATATTTTGTGACATTGATTGGGTGGGCTGTAGTTATTAACCCCACTGTTATTGGAGGTTGTTTCATGGCTAGGCCTAACTCAGCAGTTTTTTCCTAGGCATCTGCAAAATCTGTTATCCATTTCTGGGGTAGCTTGCCTGTTTGATCAGTCTTGGGGGGGGGTGACGAGTTGATGTTCATCTTCTACTGACATAGTTAAAGCCGTGACTATAGGAGTTTCTACTGAAGGTTTTAGAAATTTCACTTGGGGGCCTTCAGGGATAAAAGTTATTCTGGCCTGGAGCTTGTTGAGCAGATCTCTGCCCATCAATGGGGGGGGGCATTCTGGGATTACTAGAAAGGAGTGATGGATTTTTCCTTTCCCCAAGACCATGGTCCTCTTAGTTGTCTAAGCCCCATATTTACTGCCATTAGGCCCTTGAACTAGAGTCATTTTATTTGATAGATGGCCCAATGGTGTCTTAAGGGCTGAGTATACTGCCCCTGTGTCCACTTCAAAATTTACTCACTGCCGGCAAGTTCTTTGAGTTCTATTGGCAGGGCCAGCTTCCTCCAGGGAAGGAGGGGCTGTGTGTGCCACGGGGTAGTCATCTGGAGAGAGCTGGGCTGGCCTAGATTCCTCCAATGGTGGAGAGTCTGAGTCACCAGCAGGAGAATCACTTAGAGGGAGTTGGGGGTTGGGGGACGAGGACAGGGCATAAGGAGTGGGAGGAGAGTCCAGTAGAGTCTTGAGACTCAGGGAGAACAGAGGGTGGAGGAGGAGGAGAAGAGGGTTTGAGAGATACAATCGTGGGGGAAGCAGTAGGAGCGGGGGCAGGTTCAAGGAAAGGTTTCACCCATGGAGAAGGAGATTTGCAGAGGTCCTGCTAAGTTAAGATATATTGCTGTTGATCTGGATGGCTAAGTGGCCCTGGCTGAAAGACAATATCTCTGAGTTTTTAAATTAGTGAGAAGTAGAAACATCCTTCTGGGGGCCATCCGACTCCGAAGGTGGGTCATTCTGAGGCACAGAGTGTCTACCAGGTCCGGCGTTTTACTGAAAAAGAAAGATTCAGAGCCCTTAAGGAGACTTTGGTCCACTGATCAAGGGTCAGGGACAGAGGCGTTGAAGTGCTCTGTCCCATATGAAAGATACACAAACAGTGAAACCAATGACACACGACACAGACAAGACAAGACAATAAAGACAGGCAATGGACGTCCAGTACTGAGACCAGGACAGAGTAGCTGGCAAAACCTGATGGGCGGGCAATACCGAATCCAAAACAAAATATCACTGAGTCGAGGAGACTATTGTTACTCGATTTCCCGAGACCTCCAGGGCGTCCCCCAGAGACATGACCTGTGGCTCTGTGACACGTCTGTCAGCCACCCTCAGAGAGAGCTCATGCTCATCACCGATAGCCATTATTCCCATCCCTAACCTGAAACCTGAAACCAGAAAGAGGCACCTTACTCACCCTGAGAGGAGCACATTGTCTGTCTTTCATCCACCACTGCTGGATCTCCCTGCGGCCCTCAGATGTAAAGTTCGGGCGAGCATTGGAGGAAGAGACCACCAAGAGACTGTCTCATGCAACAGTCAAGGGTCCAGAATTCTGGGACTCAGAGCTCACTTGAATAGAGCAGAGAGCCCTGAGAACAGCTTAAGCAGAGCTTATATACTTTCCTTGGAGAGGGCAGGGAGGGAAGTTTATGGATGGGTCAGGGCGAGTGGGCGGTTTGCGTGTAAACGGGAGAGGGAATACATTCTACAGTTTGGCAGTTCGGTACAGGACATTCTGGAAACAAGATTAGCAAAAATTTTTCAAGATTTCAACAGTGTTTTGTTAAGCATACAGAAAAACAGAAAGTGACAACTACCTATTTTATGTAATTTCACCAAAGCCTAAATGTAAAGTGAGCATGGATTACTAAAAACATTCTTGTCAGGGTTGCCTAATGCTCACAAATGTCAATTCTCTTCGTGACTACATATTTGTTTCTTCCTAAGATTATATATTCAACCTCAACCCTGTTGAAAATGCTTAATCCTATGACTCACTTAATACTTTGCCTGATTTCATAATGTCTCTATTGATATCTGCTTCACTACATATTTTCCCCAGTTCATCATTGTGACTGACTCTTCACATGGAATGACATTAACATTCACTCTCTAACTGAAACTCTATTGATAAAGAACTTTGGTCCAAATCCTATACTCACTCTTCTTTCTAAACCTACCGACTATCTTCCTAATCCTAACAACTATCCCTTTTTGACTGGAGGTTCTCTTTGACATTCAATCATCCAAGGTACAACGTCCTATGCCATTGTATATCGATTTATCTGAGACATCTGTGCAGAAAGTATTTCAATGCTAAGTATCCCAATCAAGGGCCCAATTCTCTTCTGGGCTTCAAATCTTACCTAGATTTCTGTTTTTCATACTTGAATCATACGTCTATATTCTTATAAATATCACAGATTCCCAGTACCATTATTCATCCCACAGAATGATTCCTAACCCAAATCAAACCTGATATTAACCCTAACTACACAGTGTTCCCTCAATCTAACTTTAGAGAAGAGCAGGGACAGAGCTGATCTTAAAATACAGAAATGTAGGGGATCTTCCACCTGCTGAGAACCTCAGAGGTCCATGCAGAAAGGATCCCTGAAGAAGATGTAGGCAGCTATGATGGACGTGAGAGAGCAAAAGTCATCTTCCATGGCAAAAAACCTGGTCAGGATGAAGGGAAGTGTATGAATCAGCCTCTCTCTACTTAATGTAGAGAAGATGGACCAAACCAGGCCTTTGTGCAGAGCTGTTCTTTGGTGCCTATGAATGATATATCATTCTAACTTGTGAAAGTGTCACAGGAAGTAGGGGCAGCCTCCAGCTCATGGAACACTTGGAAGCAACTGTTAGAACAAAGTGTTTGGCAAGGCAGTGACCTCATTCAGTTCCTAAAGGAAGTGACCTACCTCACTTCCTTGGTAATGGAACTCTCTAAACTTGGGAACCAGGAAGCCAGGTACCCAGAGCCAATCCCAGTCCCAGTCCCAGTGGGCTCACTTGTTTTGTGTTACTAAGGACAGAGTCACTCTTCCTTGGTACCTACTGATGTGAGGATGGCCTAATGCAAGGGTCATTCTTGAGAAAGCAGGTAGTGTCTCACCACAGGCTCCTGACAACCTCACACAGTTGGCCGAGGAGACCAGATCTGAGAATGGATAGTCCATTTCAGGGGAACATAGTATGACCCACCAGTCAGAGGACACTCCGGATAGTCACAGACCTACTTGGGGGAAGGAGGTGCCTTTTTGCGTGTGGGTGTGAGTTTGTGGTTTTTTCTCATGTTCTGAGAATAGGTAGAAAAGGCGGTTTGTTTGGTTTGGAGTGGACTTTTTCTAGTAAGTTGTTTGATAAGGCGAGTGTTTCTATGTCTGTGTATCCCACTTTGTCCGTGGTTGTAGACATTAGAAAAGAGAATGCATCAATGGATGGGTCCTGTCTAGTAGAAAGCTTCCCAGCATTCATTCTGCCCAATTTGTGAATGGACTTTGACTCGCCTTATGGATGAGCAATGCCTACTATCTTACTACCTTGCTGTTTTCTTCCTGAATTCTGGCCACTCTGGAGACTAGGCTCATGGTTTTGTGTCCAAGATATGTATCACCTCCAAGCTCTGTGACATGGCCATGTACATGATAACTGAAGGGAATTGGAGGATCTCAGAAAACTCAGATATGAATGTGACCAGTAAAGTCTCAGTGGAGAATCCTTGCTTTGGGCCATTTGCTTACCTATTGTTCCATTGCCCTGAATGTCAGGAAGGTCTTTGCCTCAGGCCACCCCTTTGTGAAGCCTGAACAAAACAGTTTTCAAATGGAAAAGAATTGGCATCACCTGTGGCTCTTTGATTAATTGCTTTGGAAAGGGATGTTTCTTAATCAGCCTCTTGGTCCTGTGTGAGGCTGTGGCTTAGATTCTCAGCACCTGATGGATCTAAAGAAAGATTCCCTGTGTGCTACAAAACCAAAATGGTCAAAATAGCAGTCATTGTGTATGAAGATTCTCGCCATCTTCTGTAATATTTCTGACATCCATCAAGCGAAAATAGGGATCCTTTGGGACAAATGAGTTCTTCAAATGCCTGCAGAGGCTAGACCATAGATGCTTGGGTTTTCTCATGACTCCAATTCACATAAAGCATCTATAACTGGCAGTCATTAGGCCTCAAATTGGAGAAGTGAAGCCATAATAAGGGCAGGCATATTTGATCACTCGTGGTTCACAGGAAGGGTGTTCAGGCCACACTGAATTAGGGAAAATAGGGGCAAGGGAGCATATTTTGGACACTGTCTTGGACTGCGCCCCTTATGAAAACCTCCAGCCAGAGAATTTGATGAGTGTCTATATGGAAGAAGATCAGGGCCATGTGGGAGTGTTTTGGTTTTAATTGTGGTCATTTTTGTGGCGGTTGGAAGACATGACTGTGGCCACCATGACTGGAACTCTGGTGTGATTCCCCTTAGAAACTGAGTTCTGGAACTGACCTCAGAGAAGAATTGCCATGAATTGTGTTGGGATTTTAGGAGGCCACTCATGAGAGTCGCCCTTGGAAACTGAGATCTAGGCAAACTCAGATGGAGACTGCTGAATAGTGACACAGAGCTGTGGTGCACAGGTGTGTGATAAAACATCTCTGGTGGGGCCATGTGGATCTGCCAATGACTTCCAAATGGCTTGTGGCTGAAATGGTGCAGCGCGTAATCCCTTATACGTTTGACCTCTTCATATAAAGGCATCTTGTTATATGGAGAGGTTTCAGGGCAATGTTCACAATCAGGTTGCAATGGTTAAGGGGGCAAGCTATGTGGGATAGAAGCCTGGTTGGTGTATTCTCCTGCAGACCCTGACCCACCACACGTATGAGAAATTCCTCCAGCACTGAGTCCCTGTTGATCTCCTTGTATTTTGTGAAGCAAATACCAAACTCCCAGTGCAACAGCAAGAAACACCATGAAAAGTGGAAGATGAGCAAATGGCTTCACAGTCCACACGGGGAGGCACTTAGCCTTCAGTGGCCACAGTTTCCCAACAAAGAGAGAATTCAGCACTGCTGCCTCATGTTCATTTGAAAATAAGAAACTATATCTTCCAGGTCACATATATGCAGACCCAGCTTTGATGGTCTCACTACAAAGGAAGCTAAAGCTCCTGACAACAACATATATTTCAAGTGCCCAAGGTCAGGGGCAGTTTCTCAAGAAGTTTTAGGCCGGCAGAGCTCCATATTTGTGGAGTGTTTACCTGTTAGACCAGGACATGACAAAAGACCATTGACTCCAATTAAAATCAAATTAAACCAAGCTTATTATTTCCACTGGCTTCCTCTCCCTGTAAAAATGGTGGAAACTAGACAGCAACCCCACCTTTCCTACAGCCCACCTTTATAGCCCAGAAAGTTACACAAAGGCGGGTTACAGATAAGAGAACTCGGAGAAGCATCACATTAATGCTAGTTTACATTTTTTGTTTTTTGCTGGCCCCTCATCAGAATTTATCAGGACCATTAGAGCCTCAACGACTGTCGTTGTCTGGCCAGGGAAGGCCAATATTTATGAGGTGTCACTAAAGTTTCAGAGAGGGCTGCTATCTGGTCAGAGAGCCAGGCATGGGTGAGTTCAAGGCATGGGCAGGCATTCAAAGCAGATTCAGAATTTGCAGTTAATGTATAGTAAAACCAAAATTATCTTTTCATGGTTTTGTGGCAAGATGGCTCCCAATTTTAATAAATGATCATGTTGGGTCTATCATTCCCCCTTTCTAATGTGCCCCTTCCAAATCTTTGATAGGGTAGGAAAAGAGCAATGAGGGAATTTTAATTCCTCAGGTAACAGTCTCCAAATTTTTAGAACTCACCCAAAACTGGATTCCTGATTTTACCTGACATAATTAATTACTTATATTGATAGTCTATTTATTTTTGGCTCCATAGTTGTTAGGCGAGAGGCGTCACTCATTTTGGCGTCTTCAGAGCTGAGAGAGGGTGACGTGAGTGGGCACAGCATATGGGACATGACTTGTCTTTTAGAAGTCAGTTGAGGGACATGGGTTGCCTTTTAGAAATCAGTTCGGTTTGAAGTCTGGTTGGGGAAGAACAGGTTGTAAAGTCATCTGGGGATGGGTTCTTCTATGTGAGAAACAAAAACCATGAGTACTGAAAAAATGTTGCAGCAGCTGGAACATGTCACTGTATAGAAGTTCCCTCAGCAGGCTTTAATATCCCCAGTTATCAGAATGTCAACTTAATATTTAACATTTAGTGTTACATTTGTCCCTCCCCATAAGATACAGTTTAATAATTTAATGTCATCTGATCTTGCAAAATTCTTTTACTAGTATGACCTCTGTGTGTAATAGACAAACCTTTAATTCTGTTACTCAGGGCTGGATAATCATACTAGCAAACACCAAGCCTACCTGTGTAGGTTAGGAATATCTGTAGGCCTTAAACTTAAAATTTGTGCCTCTGGCAGCTCCTCTTGATAGTCACTTTTTATAGTTATCAGGCATTGCTGACTGAGAATCCTTCTTTGTGGCCTCCAGTCTTACTTATTTTGGGAGGATAACATAAAGTGAATACCTTAAAATATTATTATTATTATTATTATTATTATTATTATTATTATTATTATTTAAAATGTCAGGAATGGCTGTATTTTGGTTTTAACTCTCTTTGCTAAGTGTTTAAGATGAAGCTGTCAAACTGACTTTTGTTTCTATCTATTGTTAACATTAGCTGAGTTTTATGAAAGTCATTCCTGGGGAAACTTGAGAGCAGCTTCTCAGTTCTGCTGGTGCCATTTGCGCTAGGTGGGTCCAGGTCTTGCTTGACCATGGGGCTTCCCTCGGAAGCATCAAAGATGTCTCCCTTCTCTGATGACTCTCTTCTTCATAGAAAATGCACTGACTGGCTTTCTGTTTTCCAGTGGTCTCATTAATCTCCCTGATTGGGAGGTTATGAGGCCCAGAGTTGCAAAGCTTTTAGAGAAGTCCCCTGTTCAATGGATTCAGACTGACTCAGAGGGCAAGAGCCAAATATTGGTTTTCTTGGCTCTTTTCATGTAAATTTAATTTTAAATCCTAATCTTAATTATCCAGCAAATAAATTTTAACAGCCTTATATTAAGAGTACTGGGGTTTAATGTCTATAAGTTTATAATTATTTATCTTTTTATTAATTGGGATCTGTATTGTAGGTGTCTTGTAGGTGATGACTTATTATCTTAAATTAACCCATGCTGTGTTCTTAAAGCGACACTTCTGTAAAACACTAACAGGGAATCTTTAGATCACTTATAAGGAAATTACAAAATAAAATTTTTTAACAAGTGTAAAAATACTTAGTTCGTGTAATAGCTCCCCTGAATTTTTTAGCTGAGTTATACATTATATCCCCTGTTTGAGATCCTAGTAATCTTAACAGAAAACAAAACAACTTTTGAACATAACTTTAAATGAAACATAATCTTACCTGCAGCTTTCGTAGTCATTCTCACATGTAGTAATATGGGACACAGAGCCTTATCTCAGGTAAGGCAGGGCTCTTTATAAATATTAAGTGTTTTAGTTCTAAAGATGAACTTTGTTTTTTTAAATATCATTTTACAAATTTTATATAAATTGTTTGAGGTCACATGAACATTAGCTAACACCATAGGATATCACATTTAAAACATGAATTTAATAAACACTGAAAGTTTTTAACCTTTGCATAGATAAGGCTCTCATTAACATAAAAATACATTTAAATTGTTCCCCAATGTAAAAAGTAACATAAAACTTTACATATCTTATTGAAAACTGGTAAATGAATGCCCAATATATTTTTTTACTATACAACTTCAGAACACCAGCTTGGTATAATGCTCTTTTAAAGTTTCTACCTTACAGATTTGTATACCTGAAAGATAGGAGCACATTAATAGCATCACAATTACATTGATGTTTCTACATTAAGCAAGTTTAGCTTTTAAAGAAATGGCAGTACAGGGCTCTAAAGTAACAGTTCTTATTTAATCAGTTGTTTAATTTTTATGGTTGCTTGCTCTAGAAAAAATAAAACTTAATAAAACACAATGTTATGGGTAAACTTATGTTTTCAGAAATTTTTGTCTATTTAACACATGACTGATTTTTACAATCTTATACAGACTTTATTACACACTTCTACAGACCTTAGTAAATCAATCAGATATGTAACAAAAGTACTCATGAATGAGTAATCCCATATCAAATTTACTTTACTTATTTATCAAAATATTAGACAAATGTATTGAAGATTGTAAACCATTATTTTTGTTGAAGGAAAAGTCCTAGAACCAAGTCATATTAGAATTTTTGCAGACATTAATATTTTATTAGATTTTTGAACACCTAGAAAAACTTGTAAGCTGAGTTATAAAGACATTTATTTTTATCTGTTTATCCAATTTAAATTCAACAATTTAAATCACGTGAATTAAAGATCTTTAGATCCACTTTGTAAAATTTGTTTTTATGAGCGTTGTTTTTATGAGTGCACTTTATATATGTTAATTTGTGTATCATATATATGATATACGGACATATGTATATATAGATATACAACACATAACAACAGTGTGTACACATAATAATAGTAAAGGTCTTGTAGCTTTTCACAGGTGAAATATCCATTGCAATGTTTTAAAAACTCCACAGTTGGTCAAAGATAGAACTGATCAGAAAAACATTAACCTAGGTCTGTAGGATCAAAATCATGAGCTCAAAAAAATAAAGAATCTAAGGAAAAAAATAAGAGTTCTAGAAAAAATGAATGGTAATTAATTAGTAAATACCATACAATTTAACTTTTTTTTTTCTCTTAGGCCTCAGATCAGTCTCCTACTAAGTTAGCAGGCTTCTTTCATTTGCATTTCAACATAAGTCCTGGCTGAGGTCCAGAAGGAACAGGGAAAAGCTGCTAATCTGAGCAGACACCTCAGGCCTAAGGCATTTCAACCATAATATTCAGGTTTGGAAGTTTCAAAATTATCATACAAGTTTAAGATATAATTCACAAAATTTTATATCTTTACATCTTTTTTTTGTCAACAGATACCATACTATGATTTACTATCCTTGTCCAATTTAATGCACTGCTACACACAGTGACATTTTCCCAGGCTACCCAGTTCAAAATTGGTGAAAAATAGCCTGAATGATTGGGAAGTTACTTGCCAACTTGGAAGTTGTGTTGTTTAGTTTTCCATCCTAAGTATTTAAGCTCTCTGACATGAATTATCTGAAATCATAAACTAAACAATTACCTAAACCCGACTTTTAACTGCAAGATTGTGCAATGCTTTAAAAACCCATTCAGATACCAGATTGTTACAATAAAACATCATCATTTAGACACACATTCAGCTAAGATCATTCCCAAGAAACAATTTATAATATCAACATATCATTGCACATGTCTTAAAGGGCCAGAAAAAAAGACACAAGACAGACAGAAAGGAGCTCCAGAATATGGCTGACAGACAGAAGCCTTTAAAACAGAGCAGATAAGAGAAAAATCAACTACACCAGTGGAACCATAGATGTCCCCACAAGGGAACCAGATGTTTTCACAGAGGGACAAACTGAAATGTAATATCAAGGGTCTCCATGGTTACTTTACTGCATTTAGTGTCCCCTTTTTCTTTTTCTCTTTTTTAAAAAAACAGAGGTGGCATAATCCTTACAGTGCAGGGAAGGAAGGAGGTAATTCTCTGAAAAAACAGGGCTTTGGCAGCTGCTGGGAGTCGCTCAGTCCCTCCTTATACTTACAGGATTAGCTCTTCTGGTTTCGTTCCACCCCAAGCACGCTCCATCTCCTAACATTTCAGTAGTCAGCTCTCAAAAATTTCCGGGGCGGTGGGGGGTACCAAAATTTGTAACTTAAAGTTCACTTCCTGAATTTGAAGTCAATTCATGCCAATTTAATAATGAGGACAGGGTTTGAGAAAAAGAAAAAGGGAGTTTTACTGCTTTGCTAACAAAGGAAAAACACAGGGGTCTCTGCCCAAAGGTTGTAACTCTCTTTGTCTGAAGGGACAAGGGGTTTTAAAGGAGTTTCAATTGTTAACCTGGGAGATACTCAGTTCTTACGTCCCCAGCAGGCATTGCCCTGTGCAATGTGTGTGCTCCAGGCAGCCAGCTAGTGGCTTCTCTTATCCTGCTTAACAAAGGGGGGTAAAGTTCATCACAGTTCTTTAAAACACAGTTCAAAGGGATGTCAGCCTTACATGCTTTATTACCCATTTTCACGTCCAATATCCTTAAGTTTTTTCCACAGAAATCACACAACAAAACACACAAAAACAAACAAACAAAAAACATGTAGAACACAGAAAATAAAACACACACAAAAAAAAACAGAAACTCGGCGCAGAAACAGAAAAACAGAGGAGCAATGGAACATCTTGCTAATGCTCCGGGATAGGAACTTCTGTGTGTCTGTTGGCACCTCTCTACCCTTTCAGAGGAATTCACTACAGAATAGAACAGAGGACAGAATGATTCTCGTTACTGTCCCAGACAGGAGTATATGTGTGCCTCCCCAGGCCACCTCTCTGTCATCAGAAGAGATCTCCCTTTACCGGATATCAAATGTTATGTAGGTGCTACTTACCAATGGAGGCCTCCTCCACCATGAGCTTGCTAATTGTTTTAGTGCGGTGGTTCACTGCAGTTCTCCCCGGAACAAAAGCTCACTCCAAGGCCTTGGAACTTGCCTCTCCAGGACGGAGCCCTGGAGGGAAGGCCAGCTTCAGAATTTCCAGCAGTCTGGTCTTGTGATCTGTTGGGGCAGGTTCATCTCGCTGCGGAACTACAAAATGTTAGACCACGATTCAAGAAAAGACCACTGACTCCAATTAAAGTCAAATTAAGACAAGCTTATTATTTTCAGTGGCCGGGCTGCATCTTCCTCTCAAAATAGTGGAAACAAGACAGCAAACCCACCTCTCCTACAGCCCAGCTTTATAGCCCAGAAAGTTACACAAAAGGGGCGTTACAGAAAACAGAATATTGATAAGCATCACACTAATTTTTGTTTACATTTTTTTTTGCTGGCCCTAGAATCAGAAATTATGAGGACCATTAGAGCCTCAGAGAGGGTCGTTGTATGGTCAGGGAAGGCCATTATTTATGAGGTGTCACTGAAGTTTCAGAGAGGGCTGCGATCTGGTCAGAGAGCTAGGCATGGGGGAGTTCAAGGCACGGGCAGGCATTTCAAGCAGGTTCAGAATTTGCAGTAATTTATACTAAAGCCAAAATTATCTTTTCATGGTTTTGTGGAAAGATGGCTCCTAATTTTAATAAAAGCTTAGGTTGGGTGTATCAACCGTGTCCCTTACTTTTGGAAACTCCTCTACAACCTCCAAGGTTGTGAACTACTGAGCATTTTCCAATCCAGATATGTATTCACAGATTTTCTAACTCTTCTCCTCTAATTGTGTCTTACTTGAGGCCAAGGTAATGTCAAGACATTATTCTGGATGAGAGTGGGAAGATTATTGTGCAGCACATATTTGCATATACATTGGATTCATTTTCCAATTTTCCATTCGAAATACTGAATCCCTGACACTAACCCATAGTTTACTAGATTCTAACTACTAATACTAATATGATGGAGAAAAATAACCCAAATAGAATTGAAATACAAGCATTTCAGAGGAGGCATGGTGTATACTAGAATTGCCTTTTGCAAGATAAAGGGTAGGTGTTATAAATCTAGTGAATTTTTTATTAAAATATTTCTCCATGTGTTTTAAAAATGAACAAATATGTCAATTCCTGACTCCCTTTCTCTGTAGCCTATTCTGCACGTGTATTTTTATATGCACATATAGAATCCTACCTGGTATCACACGTACATTTGTGTGAGGTGCCTGACTTGGCAGATACAAATTGTGAGAAGAGATCACTTCTCGTAAACGCTGTTGGAACTAAAAATTCAACCTATGGGTGAGCTTCCTAGTAGAACATTATACATAAATCCATTTTCAGTAAAATAAATAGTATTTTTCCATCTGTGGTTGGTATATATTTTATGATGAATTACGTTTTTCATATATATTGCTACTATTTAATGTCTGTGTGTATTTTGTGTGTATGTATGTGATGTATGTGTGTGTGTGTGTGTGTTTATATATATATATATATATATATATATACACTCTAAAAATATTTCAAAATATGAATTACATGTGTCTTATATACACTCTCAAAATTCATTCTTTTTCATGTATGTGGATTAATAATCAACTTCTCACAAGATTTATCTCAGAAATATTCATCCACTTGAAATACATATTTGTTTTCTATAACAGAAAACTCACTACAGCGAATGGTTTTTACAAATATCAATGTTTCTACAGTAACTGACCCAGTTTAACATCAATGCAAGTGAATTCCTATGGGACATGATGAGTCTTTTGACGTTCAATTTCATTCAACACTGGTACATTAATATTTCTTCAGTTTTTGCACTTCATAATATATATATTTCATCCACAAGTTCACAAATTTATATGCATTTGTTTCACTTTCAATCACTTCCTGCTTCAGAACACATGCATTCCTCCAGGTTTCTTGACTGGTCTTTTCATGAGACTTTTTTCCAAACACATTTTTTTCAATTTCCATAATCACTTTTGAAGCAAAACTCACACACATCATGATAAACCATAACCCTAATATTACCATTAGATGTATTACTGGTTGGAATGAATGATTGTATATCAATATAAGATTCCCTGTATAATTTCAGATGTGAATTCAATCCATTATTTAAAGTTGGAACCAGTTACATTACTTATTCACAGTATGGTCTATTCATGCATTATCTCTATTTTCATAAACACAGGGTACATCTATTTGCACCCCCAATAATAATTTATAGTCTTCAAATATTGCTCCCAGAAATGGTGGAAGAAATACTCATGCACCTGATCTACACATACATTTTGTCACAGTAATATTCTGGACACAAATGCAAAGTTCACACTTATGATTGTACCATATCTTAAGTGGAAAGCGAGCATGGATTCCTAAAACATCCATTTCACCTTTGTCTAATGCTCTCAAATATAAATCCTATTGGTGACTACATATTTGTTTCTTCCTAAGATTATGTATTCAACCTCAAGCCTGTTGAAAATGTCTAATCCTGTCACTCACTTTATACTCCTTCTGAATATACTCACATGAATAGAGCAGAGAGCCCTGAGAACAGCTTAAGCAGAGCTTATATACTTTCTTTGGAGAGGGCAGGGACAGAAATTTATTGATGGGTCAGAGCGAGTGGGCGGTTAGTGTGAATCTGGGTGAGGGAATACATTCTGCAATTTGGCATTTGGGGACAGCACAATCTGGGAACAAGATTACAAACAGTTCTCAAGATTTCAACAGTGTTTTGTTAAGCATACAGAAAAACAGGAAGTTACAAGTACCTTTTTTATTAACTTTTATTCCCCACTTCTTCTTCTTGCTACTTTTAATCATAAAGGTGATTATTGGGGCATGTCACATTCTATGTCTGCTAGTGGGGTATTACCATAAGTTTAACTTGTCCAATTTGAGCTTGGAGAAAAGAACTTACATGGTTGAACAAACAGGGTTTTATAGTTAGAAATAATATGAGGATTATTATTGGACAGGCCAGGGTTGATAAAAGCGTAGATAACCAGGGGGACTGTGTGAACCAAGACTCAAACCACCCTTTTTGGGCCTCTCTCTCTCGTTGACGCTTTTCAAGGCATCCTTTTATTTTACAACCTCAGTATGGTCGGCATCAAAACAACATTATTACATCAATGCAGCACAAAGGCCCCCTTCTCTCATGGAGGGGAGGTCCAACCCTCAACTTGAGTGTAAAACAACTTCAGAGAGAGATGTTAAAGATTCCTGCAAAGCTGTGATGGAGGTTTCTATTATCTTTAAGTTTTGGTCTCTTGCTGCTTCTATTTGGGTCATTTGTTGTGTACCATGGAGCAGGGCAGTGGTTCCTGTGACTACCCCTGCCACAACTCCAATTCCTAATATGATGGCTAAAGTGAGGGACATATGTTCCCAGTGGAACCGGGTTGTATGCCCCCCTGTTTGAACTTCAAATGAACCTTGGTCATTATAGAGCAATCTGGGACACATCTTCACCATTACACAATTAATCACATCTGTTGACCATTTCATGAAAACATAAACAATGTTTAAGTATATAGAATTATACTGTTGTAGGGACGGACAAGGCACGGCACCTAAGATAGCACCAAAGACAGGGAAACAGTCCTATTTGGTTGCAACCGGATTCAGAGGGCATTGCTTCTGTTTTAATCAATTAACTCCCTGAACCCCAATTTTAGGTAGTTTTAGAATTTTGTACCCAACATGAAAGAGAAGGGACTCAGAAGTTCACAGTCTGCAGAAATTCACATAACGAAGCTTTTTTTTTTCTGTTTTTTCCTCTATTGTGGGCAAGTTAACTTTTCAAGGACACCTGGGAGGCAGAGAGCTTTTTTTTTCCTTTTCTTTTATCCCCCTGCCAACTGTTACCATGGAGCCCAGTTTGTAACTTTTTATCTTAGAAATGTAGCCATCTCTGTGAAGCCCCAGCTCAAGGCCAGAGGCCTTGTTCACATATTCTGTGAAAAACTGTTAAGGGGGTGTCTAGCTTAGGAGTGATGATTTTTCCAGCCAGTAGGCAAGTAGAACAGGGCAACAGAATAAGAGGAAGTTAATCTACACTGAACTCATTTATAGAGACTCTTTTGCTGAAAGTCCTAAAGTCAGCCATGGTGAAGACTTCTGGAGAAGTTCAGTGAAGATTTTTCTGAGGGCCTGGTACAGAGGGGGAAGATGGGGAAGGCGGGAGGTGAGAGCAGCTCCGTGGATCTCAGAATAAGGAAGGAGAGATGTAAAAGAATAATGGGAAAGGATTTTGGGATTTTCCTAGCAACATAAATTGAGCAGTAGAAACGGTAGAGCAGAAAGGAAGATGGGAGTGAGTATCCCAAAAGGCCTGTGAGGGACTTTAAAATTTGGTAACCTGTTTTCAGTGATGACAAAGCAACTTTAAAGGTCATTTTCATTACATCTTCGATAGGGGTCTGAGGGCTCTCCTAAGCTGGTTTGAGCTTTGGGTTAGGTGGTAAGAGGACCTGGTGGGACCCGGTGTGGGCACTGACAGGAAAAGAGAGAAGTGAGTGGGTGGATGGGTACCTCAGTACCTGCTACCTCAGCAAGGGGGCAATGCTCTGAGAACCGGCGGAGGTTTCGGTTTTTGATCTAGTAATTGGAGAAGAGAAATCAGGTTTGCTGAGGTGGGACTGACAGCAGAGAGTATGGAGCAGAAGGCTGAGTTTGAGGAACTATTGGAGAAGCATAGTTCAGGATGTGAGCGAAAGAGGAAAAAGGCCTTCACATAGGGGAATTTCCTTTCACCCTTTTGAGCACTTGCAGAAGTTAAAAAGGTCACACAGAATTTGAGGATCTAGAGACTCCTCTGGGCGCCATCAGTTTGGGTTGTCTAAGTGGTAATATGGCCAATGCTGTGTACTGAATTTGATGAGGATTTTGGGTTCCACCAGGCAGCCCCTGTATGCTCAAATCCCCATGACTTACAGAAGAAGTCGGTTTTCCCCCACACAGCCGTGGCGGTTTGTGGCTTTGATAGTCTGCCAGGCAAACATACTAATATAGGCTAGCCAACCTGCATCTGGCTTGCCTGTCCCTACAACCATAATGTTTGTTTCCATTATCTATGGTACGGAAAGGATTTAATGGAATTTTAATGGGATCCTCTTCATCAGGGATATTCTAATAGGAAAGACCTATAGCCAGCTGGCAAATGTCTGGGTGGAGAGATGGCCTCCAGGTCCCTAAGTGGGCTGTATGCAAGAGAGACCATACTTCTTATCTAGTAGGATTTGTGATCAGCCATCGCTGCAGTAAGGGCTGATGAGCGTTAGGACTACGGGTGGCCAAGGAGAGAGTCTATAGCCTTACCCACGTGGCGAATATGCAATTTGAAAGGGTTTCCAGTCTTTTCCAGTTTCCAGCCAGAGTCTGGACATGGCACAGGCTTGAGATGAGACGCATGGATGGAGGAAGTGATTCCCTCTACTTTTACTGCTTTAGGTGCTATAGGTAGCACCTGGAATGGTCCTTTCCAGCGGGGTTCCAGGGATGACACCTGATGTCATCTTATGTAGAGGAAGTCTCTTTCTTGATATCAATGTGGATTCCCCTCGTCCCCAGGTTGGAAGGCAGTAGCCAGCTGTTTCCACAGGTATATCTGAGTTCTTACAAGAGATTTAAGTCTGTCAAGCAAGGGTGTGTGGAAGGGATCCTTAGGTCTTAGAGTCGGGGTTAGGTCTCTTAGTGGAGGAGGGGCCCCATAGAGAATTTCATAGGGGGTGAGGTTACACAAAGAAACAAAGGGAGTATTTCTTGCATGAAACAGTGCATAAGGCAGGAGCATAGTCTAATCTTTTATGCCGGTCTCTAAGCTTAATTTCGTTAAGGTCTCTTTAATGGTTTTATTTATTTTTTTTACGTGTCCTGATCTCTGGGGTCTATAAACACAATGTAACTTCCAATTAATCCCCAGGGTCCTGGCTATCCCCTGATTTACCTGGCCCATGAAGGGTCTTCAATTATCAGACCATGTTACATTAGGCAGGCCGTGTCTTTGATAGATATCTTTCAGGATCTTCTTGACCACAATTTGTGCCGGTTTTCTTTTATTTTTTTTTTGGTGGGAATGGCTTCAATCCATCCTGAAAATGTATCTACAAAGACTAGGAGATATTTAAGCCCATACCTTGCTGGCTTAATTTCAGTAACGTTCACTTCCCAGAATTGTCCTGGTCTAATTCCTCATAGGTGCTTTCCTGTAGGAAGCTTGGAAGTGTAAGCATTAACCAATTGACAGAACTGACAGGCTTTTGTTAACCATTCAATTATTTCCTTTCACTGTGAGTGAGTTAGTCTAAAACTCTGTTCTTGATCCTACAGTAATGCCTGCAGTTTTTTTGAACCAAGTTGATTGAGTTGATGTACATTTTTAACGTAGTGTAGGGCTTTCTGAAATTGCAGGCTGGGCTCACTGAAGTTGAGGAGTTCATTGTCAGTGTTCTTAGATGTTATCAAAAGCTTGCTGGTGCTCAAGGGTCCATTGGAATTGGGCATTCTCATTTAACAGCGGGTATCAAGGAGCAGCTAAGAACACAAACCCAGGTCCATAACCTGCTAAAGCCAGCAGTCCCAAGAAACTCTCTATGTTGTCTCCTGTTAAATGGGGGTGGTATCTGCACAACGGTTTGTTTCCTGGGCTCAGTGAGCCATCATTTACCGTGCCTAAGGGAATACCCCAGGAAGATTACTTCTTGCTGGCAAATTTGGGCCTTTTTGTCCGAAGCTCTCTACCCGAGTTGAGCAAGCTCAGATAATAGTGCTTGGGTCTCAGACTCACAGTTTTCTTTGGTGTTGGCTGCCAGTAGCTGAACATCCACATATTGAAGCAGAATGACTTCGGGGTGTGTAGTTCTGAAGTTGTAGAGATGTCCGTGAAGGGCTTCATCAAAGAGAGTGGGGGAGTTTTTGAACCCCTGTGGGAGTCTAGTCCAAGTTTGTTGAAAAGACGTTCCGGTTTCTGGGTCTACCTACTCGAAAGCAAACAGCAACTGACTATCTTTATGCAGAGGCAAGCAAAAGAAAGCATCTTTTAAGTACAGAACAGTATACAATTTTCACTCGGCCACAGCAAAGAGGTTATTGGGGGTCCAGCATGCTGGGGCTCAGAGCTCACTTAAATAGAGCAGAGAGCCCTGAGAACAGCTTTAACAGAGCTTACATACTTTTCTTGGAGAGGGCAGAAAGGGAAATTTATTGATTGGTCAGGGCGAGTGTGCGGTTTGCGTGCACCCGGGTGAGGGAGTATATTCTGCAGTTTGGCAGTTGGGGACAGCACATTCTGGGAACAAAATAGCAAACAGTTCTCAAGATTTCAACAGTGGTTTGTTAAGCATACAGAAAAACAGGAAGTGACAAGTGCCTATTTAATTAACCTTTCACCTAAGCAAAATGGAAAGTGAGCATGGATTACTAAAAACAACCATGTCCAGGTTGCCTAATGCTCTCAAATGTTAATCATATTGGAGGCAACATATGTCTTTCTTCCTAAGATTATATATTCAACCTCAACCATGTTGAAAATGTCTAACCCTCTTACATTATACTTTGCCTGATTTCCTAATGTCTCTATTGATATCTGCTTTCCTACTTATTTTCCCCAGTTCATCATTGTGACTGACCCTTCGCGTGTGCTGACACTGACATTCACTCACTACCCAAAAATCTATTGCTAAAGAACTTTTGTCCTAATGCCATAATCACTCTTTTTTCTAAACCTACAGGCTATCTTCCTAATCCTACCGACTATGCCTTTTTGACTGGATGTTCTCTTCGACATTCAATCATCCAAGGTAGAAGGTCCTATCCCATTTTATATCGATTTATCTGAGACATCTATGCAGAATGTAATTCAAAGCTAAGTATACCAATCATGGGCCCAATGCACTTCTAGGCTTCAAATCTTACCTAGATTTATATTTTCATACTTATATTTCACCTATATATTCTTGTAAATATTGCAGATTCCCAATACTATTAGTCATCACGCAGAATGATTCCTAACCCAAATCGAACCTGTTATTAACCCTAACCATACACTGTTCCCTCAATCTAACTTTACAGAAGAGCATGCCCAGAGTTGGTCTTTCAATACAGGAATGTAGGAGATCTTCCACATGCTGAGAAACTCAAAGATCCATGTAGAAATGAACTCTGGAGAAGTTGTAGGCAGCTATGAAGGACCTGAGAGAGCAAAAGTCATCTTCAATGGCAAACAACCTTGTCAGGATGAAGGGTTTTGTCTGTATCAGTCTCTCTGTTCTTAATATAGAGAAGATGGACCAAACCAGGCCTGTTTGGAGAGCTGTTCCCTGGAGCCTATGGTTGATATACCATTCTAACTTGTGAAAGTGTCACAGTAAGTAGGGGCAGCCTCCATCTCATGGGACACTTGGAAGCAACTCTTAGGACCAAGTGGTTGCCAAGGCAGTTAGCTCATTCAGTTCCTAAAGGAAGTGACCTACATCTCTTCCTTGGTGATGGAACTCTCTGAACTTGGGATCCAGGAAGCCAGGCACTCAGAGCCAGTTGCAGTACTAGTCCCAGTGGAATCACTTGTTTGGATTTACCAAGGAAAGAGTCAGTCTTTCTTGGTACCTGCTGATGTGAGGATGGAAAAAGCCAGAAGAGCTCTGAAGAGGGGCCTTTACTGAGAAAGCAGGTAGTGGCTAACCGCTGGCTCCAGACAACTTCACAGTGTTGGCCAAGGAGACCAGACCCGAGACAGGACAGGCCATTTCAGGAAAACATAGTAGGGCCCACCAGTCATAGGACACTCTGGATAGTCACAGACATACTAGGGGGAAGGTGGTGCCTTTGTGGGTGTGGGTGTGAGTTTGTGGTTTTGTCTCATGTTCTGAGAATAGGTAAGAAAGGTGGTTTGTTTGGTTTGGAGTGGACAAATTCTAGTATGACTTATGACAAGGTGAGTGTTTCTATATCTGTGTATCCCACTGTGTCCTTCGTTGTAGACATTAGAAAAGAGAATGCATCACGGATGTGTCCTGTCTAGTAGAAAGCTTCCCAGCATTCATCCTACCCTATTTATGAATGGACTGTCACTTGCCTTAGGGATGGGCAACACCTACTTCCTTCCTAAGTCCCTGTTTTCATCAGGAATTCTGGCCACTCTCCAAAATAGGCTCATGGTTTTGTGTGCAAGATATGTACCACCTCCAAGCTCTGGGACATGGCCGTGCACTGGATAGCTGAAGGGAATGGGGAGCATCTCAGAAATCTCAGATATCAGTGTGACCAGGAAAATATCAGGGGAGAAACACTGCTTTGGGCCTTTTGCTTACCTATTGTTCTGTTGCCCTGAATCTCAGGAAGGTTTTTGCCTCAAGCCACCACTTTGTGAAGCGTGAAGAAAACAGTTTTTAAATGGAATTGAATAGGCATCACCTGTGGCTCTTTGCTTAATTGCTTTGGAAAGGGACTTGTCTAAATCAGGTTCTTGGCCCTGTGTTAGGCCGTGGATTAGATTCTCAGCACCTGATGGATCCAAAGAATGATCCCATGTGTACATCCAAAACCAAAATAGCAAAAAGTTCAGTCATTGTGGATGAAGTCTCTTGCCTTCCTCTGTTAGGTTACTGATCTCCATCAAGTGAGAATAGGGATCCTTTCTTTCAAATGAGCTCTTCAAAGCCCTGCAGAGGCTAGCCCATAGGTGCTTGGGTTTTCTCATGACTCCATATCATATTAAGAATCTATACCTGAAAGTCATTAGGCCTCAAATTGGAGAAGCAGAGCAGTATTAAAGGCAAGCCTATTTGACCACTCCTGGTTCACAGAAAGGGTGTCCAGCCCACCATGACTTTAGCCAAATGAGGGGAAAGGGACCTTATTTTGGACACTGTCTTGGGCTGCACTCCTCATGGAAAACTCCAGCCATAGGTAATGATGAGTGTCTATGTGGAAGAATATGAGGGCGATGAAGGAGTGTTTTGGTTTTAATTGTGGTCATTTGCGTGGCAGTTGAATGAGATGACTGTGTCCATCTGGGCTTGAACTCTGGAGTGATTCCCCTTAGAAAATGAGTTCTGGTACTGAACTCAGAGAAGTATTGTCATGAATTTTGTTGGGATTTTAGCAGGCCACGCATGAGAGTCACCCTTGGAAACTGAGATCTAGGCCCAGGGTGGCTTTCCACAGAGCACTGGGTATCTCATCCAGGATATCACATGATTTATTCTGAAATAATTGGCAGCCATAGTTGAAAGTCAAAACACACATGGACCTTACATTGTAGAACTCAATGTACCTGGCTTCATGTGACCTTTGGCCACTCTTTGGGAAGCCTTGCCTGTGAGAGTCCTCCAGAGCTTTCATTGAAATTAGCTTCCTCAACACTTAATGGTCCCTGAATGATTTGAACCCACAGTGCCTCCAACTTCATCCTTGAAAAACGGGGAAGATATATACCATGAAATGTTTTAAATTCCCATGACCAGGTGGCACTTGAGAACCTTTGGATGTCCTGCTGCTGATCCTGAGTGTTCCAGCAAAAGCGTTGATTGACTGTGTTTCATTTAAATGGTGTAGAACAGAGATGCCAGTAAGTTGGAGCCTGCTGAGTAGTGGGCCTATTGCAGTGGTGTGCAATTGTGTGATAAAGCATTTGTGGTGGGGCCATGTGAATGTGCTATTGGCTTTTAAATGGCTTGGGACTGACATGTTGCAGCCAGCAGACCCTTATATGTAAAGGCATCTTGTTATTTGGAGAGATTTCAGGGCAATTTTCAGAATCAGGTTGCTATGGACAAGGGGGCAAGCTATGTTGGATAGAAGCCTGGTTGGTGCTTTCTCCTGCAGATCCTGACCCACCACACATGACAGAACTCCCTCCAGCACTGTCTCCCAGTTGAACTTGTTGTATTTCATGAAGCGAATACCAAAGTCCCAGTGCAGCACCAATAAAAACCACGAAAAGTGGAGGAATTCCAAATAGCTTCACAATCCACATGGGAAGAAACTTAGCCTCCAGTGGCACCAGTTTACCTACAAAGAGAGAATTCAGCAATGCTGCCTCAAGTTCAATGTAAAATAAGAAACCATGTCCTCCAGGTCACATAGATGCAGACCCAGCTTTGATGGTCTAACTAGAAAGGAAGCTAATGCTCCTGAGAATAGCATATATTTCAAGTGCCCAACCTTGGAGGCAGTTTCTCAAAAAGTCTATAGGCCAACAGAGCTCCATGTTTGTGGAGTGTTTACCCACACAGGTAATGTCAAGTCATTGTTCTGGATGAGAGTGGGAATAATTTTGTGTAGCACATATTGCATACACATTGGATTCCTTATCTAATTTTCCATTCGAAATACTGAAACCCTGACACTAACACATACCCTACTAGACTCTGACTACTAATCCTAATATGAGGGAGAAAAATAACCCAAACAGAATAGGAATACAAGCAGATCAGAGGAGGCATGGTGTATATTTGGACTTTCCTTTTGCATTTCATAGGGTAGGAGTTATATATCTAGTCAATTTTTTGTTGGAATAGGTCTCTATGTGTTTTTAAGTTAAGAAATATGTGAATTCTTGTCTCCGTTTCTCTGTAGCTTATTCAGCACATGTATATTTATATGCACATATAGAATCCTTCCTGGTATGAAACATGCATACTTGTGAGGTGGCTGACTTGGCAGATACAAATTGTGAGAAGAGATCACTGCTCCTAAACAGTGTTGGAACTGAAAATTCAACCTATGGGTTAGCTTCCTAGTTGAATAACACTATACGTAAATCCATGATCAGTAAAAAGAATATTTTTGGATCTGTGGATAATATATATTTCGTGGTGAATTTCGATTGGCATATATATTGCTCTTTTTAATATCTCTGTGTGTGTGTTTGTGTGTGTGTGTGTATATACATATATATGTATATACACACACACACACAAGAAGTATATATATATATATATATATATATATATATATATATATATATATATATATTCTCCAGATTTTTCAAAATATGAAATATATGTGTCTTATACCCACTCCGTAAATTCATTCATATTCATGTATATGGATTTATAATGAACTTTTCACAAGATTATTCTCAGAAATATTCATCCCCCTGAAATACATATTTGTTTCCAGTACTGAAAACTAACTTCAGTTAATGTTGCATACAAATACTAATATTTATACAGTAACTGACCCAGTTTAACCTCAATGCAAGTAGATTCCTATGGGACATGTTGTGTATTTTAATGTTCATTTTTATTCAACACTGGTACATTACTATTTCTTCAATTTATGCACATCATAGGATATATATTTCATCCACCAGTTAGCAAACTTATAGGCATTTGTTTCACTTTCAATCACTTCCTGCTTCAGAGCACATGGATTCCTCCGTGTTTCTTGAATGGTCTTTTCATGAGACTTCTTTCCACACACATTATTTTAAATTTCCATAATCAGTTTTGAAGCAAAACTCACAGACTCTTCATGATAAACCATAAACCTAATATTACCTTTAGATATATCAGTGGTTGGAATGAATGTATGTGTATCAATATAAGATTTCCTTTATATTTTCAGATATAAATTGAATGCATTATTTAAATTTGGAACCCATTATATTATTTATTCACAGTATGGTCTATTCTTGCATTATCTCTATATTCATAGTCATAGGGTACACCTATTTGTACACCCAATACTAATTTGTACATCTTCAAAATATTGCTCCCAGAAATGGTGGAAGATATACTCAAGTCACCTTATCTACATGTACATTTTATCACAGTAATATTCTGGACACGAAAAGCAAAGGTCACACTTATTATTTTACCAATGTAATGGTCAGGCGAGTGTCAGAGGAAGAGACCACAAGAGACTGTCTCATGCAACAGCCAAGGGTTTATGGGGGTCCAGCATGCTGGGGCTCAGAGCTCCCTTGAATAGAGCAGAGAGCCCTGAGAACAGCTTAAGCAGAGCTTATATACTTTCCTTGGAGAGGGCAGGGAGGGAAGATTATTGATGGCTCAGGGCGAGTGGGCAGTTTGCATGCAAACAGGTGAGGGAGTACGTTCTGCAGTTTTGCAGTTGGTACAGCACATTCAGGGAACAAGATTAGCAAACAGTTCTCAAGATATCCACAATGTTTTGTTAAGCATACCAAAAAATTGGAAGTGACAAGTACCTATTTTATTAACCTTTCATTCCCCACTTCTTCTTTTGGTTACTTTTAATCATTAAAGTGATCATTGGGGGTGTCACATTTTATGTCTGCTAGTGTGGTATATTGTTTTCTTATTACCATAAGTTTAACTTGTCCAATTTGAGCTTGGAAAAAGGAAACTACACGGTTGAGCAAACAGGGTCTCACAGTTAGCAATAATATGAGGTTTATTAATGGACCAGCCAGGGCTGATAAATGCGTAGTTAACAGAGGGACTCTGTGAACCAAGACTCAAACCACCCTTTTGGGGCCTCTCTCTCTTGTTGATGCTCTACAAGGCGTCTTCTTAATTTAATCATAGATTCTTTTACAACTCCAGTATGGTCGGCATAATAACAACATTCTTCACTCAATGCAGGACAAAGGCCCCTTCTCTCAATAAGAGGAGGTCGAACCCTCGCCTGTTCTGTAAAACAACTTCAGAGAGAGAGGTTAAAGATTCCTGTAAAGCTGTGATGGAGGTTTTTAATATCTTTAAGTTTTGGTCTATTGCTACTTCTAATTGGGTCATTTGTTGTGTCCCATGGACTAGGGCAGTGGTTCCTGTGCCCACCGCTGCAGCAACTCCTATTCCTAATAGGATGGAGAAAGTGAGGGATACGGGTTCCTGGTGGAACCAGGTTGTATGCGCCCCTATTGGAACTTTAAATGATCCTGCGTCATGATAGAGGACTCTGGGAAACATCTGCACCATTACATACTTAATCAGAGGAAGAGACCACAAGAGACTGTCTCATGCAACAGCCATATGTTGATCATTTTATGAAAACATAAACAATGTTTAAGTATATAGAATTATACTGTTGTAAGGACGGACAAGGCAAGGCACCTAAGATAGCACAGAAGACAGGGAAACAGTCCTATTTGGTTGTAACCAGATTTAGAGGGCATTGCTTCTGTTGTAATCTTTTAATCCACTGAACCCCAAGTTTAGGTAGTTTCAGAATTTTGTACCCAACATGTAACGTAAGGGGCTCAGAAATTCACAGTCTGCAGAAGTTCACAAAAAGCAGTTTTTGTTTCTGTTTTTTTTCCTCTGCTCTGGGAAAGTTAACTTTTAAAGGACACCTGGTAGGGGGAGAGCTTTTTTCTTCTTTTTTTTTTCTTCCTGCCAGCTGTTACCATGGAGCCCAGTTGGTAACTTCTTTATCTTAGAAATGTAGCCATCTCTGGAAGCCCCAGCTCAATGCCAGAGGCCTTGTTCACATATTTTGTGAAAAAATAGTAAGGGGGTGTTTAGCTTAGGAGTGCTGATTTTTCCAGCCAGTGGCCAAGTAGAACAAAGCAACACAAAAAGAGGAAGTTTATCTACACTGAACTCTTGTATAGGGCCTCTGTTGCTGAAAGTCCTAAAGTCAGCCATGATCAAGGCTTCTGGAGAAGGCCATTTAAGATTTTTCTGTGGGATTGGAACAGAGGGAAAGACAAGGAAGGTGGGGGGTGAGAGCAGCTCCGTGGTTCTGAGAATGAGGAAAAAGAGATATAAAAGAATAATGGGAAAGGAGTTGGGGATTTTCCTGGCAATAAAACTTGAGCAGTAGAACAGGTAGAGCAGAGGGGAGGATGGGAGTGAGTATCCCAAAAAGCCTTTGAGGGACTTTAAATTCTTTGTAACCTGTTTTCAGTGATGACAAAGCAAATTTAAAGGCCATTTTCTTTACATCTTGGATAGGCGTCTTAGGGCACTCCTCAGCTGGTTTGAGCTTTGTGTTAGCTGGTAAGAGGACCTGGTGGGACCCGGTGCGTGCACTGACAGGAGAAGAGAGGAGTGAGTGGGTGTAAGGGTACCTCAGTACCTGCTACCTCAGCAAGGAGGCAATGGTATGAGATCCAGCGGAGGTTTTTGTTTTTGATCTAGTAATTGGAGGGGAGAAATCAGGTTGCTCATGTGAGAGTGACTGCAGAGAGTCTGGAGCAGAAGGCGGGGGGTGAGGATGTATTGGAGAAGCATAGTTCAGGATGTGAGCAAAGGAGGGAAAAGGCATAAACATAGGGGAATTTCCTTGGAAGGAAATTCCCAATTGATGGATCTTTTTGAACACTTGCCGAAGTTGAAAAGGTCACACAGAATTTGAGGATCTGGAGACCCCTCTGGGGGCCATCAGTTTTGGTTGTCTAATTGGAAATATGGCCAATGCTGTGTACTGAATTTGATGAGGAGTTTGGGTTCCACCAGGCAGCCCCTGTATGCTCACATCCCCATTATTTTCAGAAGAAGTCCTCTTTTCCCCCACACAGCCATGGCTGTTTGTGGCTTTGATAGTCTGCCGGGCAAACATAGTATTCTAGGCTAGCCAACCTGCATCTGGCTCGCGTGTCCCTAGATCCATAATGTTTGTTTCCATTATCTGTGGTACAGTAGGGATTTAATGGAATTTTAGTTGGATCCTCTTCATCAGAGATATCCCAATATGAAAGACGTATAGCCAGCTGACAAATTCTGGGTGGAGAGATGGCCACCAGGTCCCTAAGGGGGCTGTATGCGAGATAGACCATACTTCTTGTCTAGTAAGATTTGTGATTAGCCATCGCAGATGAACGGGCTGATGAGGGTAAGGACTACTGCTGGACAAGGGGAGAGTCTATAGCCTTATCCACATGGCGAATTTGCAATTTGAAAGGGTTTCCAGTCTTTTCCAGTATTTCAGCCAGAGTCTGGACAGGGCGCAGGCTTGAGATAAGAATTAGGATCCAGGAATTGATTTCTTCTACATTTACCACTGTAGGTTTTATAAGTAGCACCTGGTATGGTCCTGTCCAGCGGGGTTACAGGGATGACACCTGATGTTGTCTTATGTAGAGGATGTCTCTTATTTGATATCGATGTGGAGTCCCCTCTTCACCAGGTTGGTAGGCAGTGGCCAGCTGTTTCAACAGGTATCGCTGAGTTCTTTCAAGAGCTTTAAGTCTGTCAAACAAGGGGTTGTGGAGGGGATCACTAGGTCTTAGAGTTGGGGTTAGGTCCCTTACTGGAGGAGGGGCTCCATAAAGAATTTCATAGGGGGTGAGGTTACACAAAGAAATAGAGGGAGTATTTCTTGCATGAAACAGTGCATAAGGCAGGAGCATAGTCCAATCTTTTATGCCGCTCTCTAAGCTTAATTTCGTTAAGGTCTCTTTAATGGTTCTATTTATTTTTTTTACCTGTCCTGAGCTATGGGGTCTATAAGCACAATGTAACTTCCAATTTATCCCCAGTGTCCTGGCTAACCCCTGACTTACCTGGGCCATGAACGCCGGGCCATTATCAGACCCTATTACCTTAGGCAGGCCGTGTCTTGGAAAAATATCTTTCAGGATCTTCTTGACCACCAATTGTGCCTTTTTTTGTGGGGAAGGTTTCAATCCATCCTGAAAATATATCTACAAAGACTAGGAGATATTTAAGTCCATACCTTGCTGGCTTAATTTCAGTAAAGTCCACTTCCCAGAATTGTACTGGTCTGGTTCCTAATAGGTGCTTTCCTGCGGAAAGCTTGGAAAGATAAGCATTAACCTATTGACAGACCGGACAGACTTTTGTTACCTGTTCAGTTATTTCCTTTTGCTGTGAGTGGGTTAGTGGAAAACTCTGTTCTTGATCCTTCAGGAATGCCTGCAGTTTCTTTGAACCAAGGTGTGTGAATTAATGTACATTTTTAACGTAGTGTAGGGCTTTCTGAAATTGCAGGCTTGGCTCAGTCAAGTTGAGGAATTCAGTGCCAGTGTCGTTAGATGTTATCAAAAGCGTTCTGGTGCTCAGGGGTCCATTGGAATTGGGTATCTCCATTTAACAGCGGGTATAAAGAAGAAGTTAAGGACGCAAACACAGAAATCCATAACCTGCAAAACCCAGTAGTCCCAAGAAACTCTCTGTGTTGTCTGCTGCTAGATGGGGGTGGTATCTGCACAACCGTTTGTTTTCTGGGCTCAGTGAGCCATCGTTTACTGCCCCTAAGGGAATAGCCCAGGAAGATTACTTCTTGCTGGCAAATTTGGGCCTATTTGGCAGAAGCTCTATACCCGAGTTGAGCAAGCTCATATAATAGTGCTTGGGTCCCAGACTCACAGTTTTCTTTGGTGTTGGCTGCCAGTAGCAGGTCATCCACGTATTGAAGCTGGGTGACTTTGGGGTGTGTAGTTCTGACGTTGTTGAGATCTCTGTGGAGGGCTTCATCAAAGAGAGTGGGAGAGTTTTTGAACCCCTGTGGGAGTCTAGTCCAAGTTACTTGATCAGACGTTCCAGTTTCTGGGTCTACCCACTAGCAAGCAAACAGCAACTGACTATCTTTATGCAGAGGCAAACAAAAGATAGCATCTTTTAAGTCCAGAACAGTATACCATTTCTGCTAAGGGTTCAGAGTGATAAGCAGATTGTACGAATTAGTTACCGTGGAGTGAATGTCCTGCACTCTGTTATTAATCTCTCTTAGGTCTTGAACGGGGGATAGTCCCCGGTTCCTGGCTTTTTTTACTGGGAGCAGGGGAGTCTTCCAGGCCGATTGACAGGGCCTTAGGACCCTAAGGCCAGATATTTCTGAATATGGGGCCTTATCCCATCTTTAGCTTTTCTGCTCAGAGGATATTGTTTGACATTGATTGGGGAGGCTGAGGTTTTTAACTCCACTGTTCTTGGAGGTTGTTTCACGGCTAGGCCTAACCTAGCCGTTTTTGCCCAGGTATCTGGGTAATCTGTTATCCATTTCTGGGGTAGCTTGCTTGTTTGAGCAGTCTTGGGGGGTGTGAAGAGTGGATGTTCATCTTCTACTGACATTTATAAAGCCAAGACTATAGGAGTTTTTACTGAAGGATTTAGAAATTTCATTTTGTGGCCTTCGGGGTTAAAAGTTGTTTTGGCCTGGAGCTTACTGAGCAGATCTCTGCCCATCAATGGGGCCAGGCATTCTGGGATTACTAGGAAGGAGTGATGGATTTTTCCTTTTCCAATGTCCATGGTCCTCTTAGTTGTCTATGTCTGATATTTACTGCCATTAGCCCTTTGAACTAGAGACATTTTATTTGATAGTGTTCCCAGTGGGGCCTTAAGGGCTGAGTATACTGCTGCTGTATCCACTTCAAAGTTTACCTGGGTCCTCTCCACTTCAAAAGTTACCCTGAGCTCGGGGAAGGGATCTGAGCCCCAACCTTCTTAGTCATCCTTTTGAGTCAGAATGGCTGGCTGTTGTGGCTGTCTCTTTTCTAGGGCACTCTTTGGCCCAGTGACCTTTTTCTTTACAGTAGGCACAATGATCTGAGGCCAGGGGTGGCCTCTGGCGTGCGCCCAGGTTTCCGTTCCTGTCTTCCTGTTTGTTAATTTCTGGCCTATTTATTGTTGTGACCAGGACCTTAGTCAATGCCTTAGTCTGTCTTTTGCATCTCTCATCTTCCCTTTGCTCCCTTTCTTTCTCTTTGTTTCTCTCATATAGTATACTTTCTCGGCTTCTCTGACTAAATCTCCCAAAGTCATATCTTGTGATCCCTCTAAGAGTTGTAACTTTCTTTTAATATCCAGGGCAGCTTGCCCAATGAAGGCCATCATGACAGATGCCTTTTGATCCTCTGCCTGAGGATCAATAGGAGTAAATCTCCTATATGCCTCCATAATTCTCTCTAGAAACATAGAGGGATATTTATCAGGCCCTTAAATTATCTCTCTTACCTTGGCCAAATTAGGTGGTTCCCTAGCGGCCGATTGGAAACCCACTATTAGGGCCTGGCAATAAGTGGACAGATGCTCCCTACCTTCAAAGGTGTTGGGGTTTCAGTTGGGTCAATTCAAGGGGAAGCTGGCTTTGATTATGTTGGGAAGTTGTGTTGGTCACACATCTGGTCCGAGAATATATTTTTTAGCTTCCAGGAGGTTTTTCTCTCATTCCTCTGCCGTAAAGAGAGTCCCTAGGATTTGTTGGCAGTCATCCCAAGTAAGCAAGTGTGAAAACCCCAGGGAGTTCTTTGAGTTCTTTTAGCCGGGCCAGCTTCCTCCAGGGAAGGAGGGGCTGTGTGTGACGCGGGGGAGTCATCTGGAGGGCACTGGGCCGGCCTAACTTCCTCCAATGGCAGAGAAGCAGAGTCAGCAGGGGAATCACTTAGAGGTTTTTGGGGGTTGGGGACAAGGGCAGGGGATAAGAAGGAGGAGGAGAGTCCATTAGAATCTTGAGACTCAGGGAGAACAGAGGGTGGAGGAGGAGGAGCAGAGGGTTTGAGAGATAGAATCGTGGTGGAAGGAGTAGGAGCATAGGCAGGGACAAGGAAAGGCTTCACCCATGGAGGAGGAGATTTGCAGAGGTCCTGCCAAGTTAAGATATATGGCTGTTGATCTGGATGGCTATGTGGCCTCAGCTGAAAGACAATATCTCTGATTTTTCAAATTAGTGGGAAGTAGAAATATCCTTCTGGGGGCCATCCAACTCCAAAGGTGTGTCATTCTGAGGCACAGAGAGTCTGCCAGGTCCAGCGTTTTAATGAAAAAGAAAGATTCTGGGCCCTTAAGCAGACTTTGGTCCAGTGACCAAGGGTCAGGGAGAGAAGTGTTGAAGTGCTCTGTCCCAAAATGAGAGATACACAAACAGTGAAAGCAACGACATACTACACAGACAAGACAAGACAATAAAGACAGACAATGGACGTCCAATACTGAGACAAGGACTGAGTAGCCCTCAAAACCTGATGGGCTGGCAATACCGAATCCGAAACAAAATATCACAGAGTCGAGGAGACTATTGTTCCTTGATTTCCTGAGTCCTCTGGGGCGTCCCCCAGGGATGTGGCCTGTGGCTCTGTGACACGTCTGTCAGCCACCGTCAGAGAGAGCTCATGCTCAACACTGATAGCGATATTGCAAAACCCTAACCTGAAACCTGAAACCAGAAAGAGTCACCTTACTTACCCTGAAAGGAGCCCCTTGGGGGTCTTTCTTCCGCCGCTGCTGGATCTCGCTGGTGCCTCCAGATGTAAAGATCGGGTGAGCGACAGAGGAAGAGACCACCAAGAGAATGTCTCATGCAACAGTAAAGGGTTTATTGGGAGACCAGCTTTCTGGGGCTCAGAGGTCACTTGAATAGAGCAGAGAGCAATGAAAACAGCTTAAGCAGAGCTTATATACTTTCCTTGGAGAGGGCAGGGAGGGAAGTTTATTGATGGGTCAGGGCAAGGGGGAGGTTTGCGTGCAAACGGGTGAGGGTGTGTATTCTGCAGTTTGGCAGTTGGGGACAGCACATTCTGGAAACAAGATTAGCAAACAGTCCTCAAGTTTCCAACAGTGTTTTGTTAAGCATACAGAAAAACAGGAAGTGACAGGTACCAATTTTATTAACCTTTCACCAATGCCTAAATGGAATGTGAGCATGGTTTACTAAAAACATCCATGTCCACGTTGCCTAATGCTCTCAAATCAATCTTATTTGTGACTACATATTTGTTTCTTCCTAAGATTATATATTGAACCTCAACCCTGTTGAAAATGACTAATCCTATCACTCACTTTGTATTTTGCCTGATTTCCTAATGTCTCTATTGATATCTGCTTTCCTACATATTTTCACGAGTTCATCATTGTGACTGACTCTTCACATGTGCTGACATTTACATTCACTCTCTATCCGAAATCCTATTGCTAAAGAACTTTTGGTCGAAATCCTATACTCACTCTTTTTTTCTAAATCTACTGACTATCTTCCTAATCCTACCAACTATACCTTTTTGACTGGATGATCTCTTCTACAATTAATCATCCAAGGTACAAGATCTTAAGCCATTGTATATTGATTTATCTGAGACATCCATGCAGAATATAATTCAAAGCTAAGTATTCCAATCAACAGCCCAATGCCCTTCTTGGATTCAAATCTTATCTAGATTTCTGTGTTCATACATATATTTCACCTATATATTCTTGTAAATATTGCAAGTTCCCAATACCATTGTTTGTTCCTCAGTATGATTCCTAACCCAAATCGAACCTGTTATTACCCTAAACATACACTGTTCCCTCAAACTAAGTTTACAGATGAGCCGGGACAGAGTTTGTCTTACAATAGTAATGTAGGGGGTCTTCCACCTGCTGAGAACATCAAAGTTTCAGGCAGAAATGATACCCTGGAGAAGTTGCAGGCAGCTATGAAGGACCTAAGAGATCAAAAGTCATATTCCATGGCAAGCAACCTGGTCAGTATGAAGGGATGTGTCTGAATCAGCCTCTCCTTTCCTATTGTAGAGAAGACTGATCAAACCATGCCTGCGTGGAAAGCTGTTCCCAGGTGCCTATGCTTGATATACCATTCTAACTTGTGAAAGTGTCACAGGAAGTAGGAGCAGCCTCCATCTCATGGGACCCTTGGAAGCAACTGTAAGTACAAAGTGGTGGCCAAGGCAGTGACTTCATTCAGTTCCTGAAGGAAGTGACCTCACCTCACTTCTTTGGTGATGGAAATCTCTGGACTTGAGATCCAGGAAGCCAGGCACCCAGAGCCAGTCCCAGTCCCAGTTCCAGTGGTCTCACTTGTTTGGATTTACCAAGGACAGAGTCAGTCTTCCTTGGTACCTACTGATATGAGGATTGTCAAATGCCAGAAGGGGTATGAAGAGGGACCTTTCCTGAGAAAGCAGGTATTGGTTCACCACTGGCTCCTGAAAACTTCACAAAGTTGCCCAAGGAGACCAGATCTGAGACAGGACAGGCCATTTCAGGGGAACATAGTATGGCCCACCAGTTAGAGGACACTCTGGATAGTCACAGACCTACTTGTGTTAAAGAAGTGCCTTTTTGCGTGTGGGTGTGAGTTTGTGGTTTTTTCTCAATTTCTGAGAATAGGTAGGAAAGGCTCTTTGTTTGGATTGGAGTGGACTGTTTCTAATAAGTCGTTTGACAGGGGTAGTGTTTCTATGTCTGTGTATCCCACTGTGTCTGTGGTTGTAGACATTAGACAAGAGAATGCATCAATGCATGTGTCCTGTCTAGTAGAAAACTCTCCAGTATTTATTCTGCCTAATTGATGAATGGACTGTGGTGTGCCTTATGGATGGGCAACACCTACTAACTTCCTAAGTTAATGTTTTCTTCCTGAATTCTGGACACTCTCTAGTATAGGCTCATGGTTTTGTGTCCAAGATATGTACCATCTCCAAGATATGTGACATGTCCATATACTTGAGAGCTGTAGAGAATGGGAACATCTTAGAAAACTCAGATATCAGTGTGACCAGTAAACTCTCAGTGGAGAAACCCTGCTTTGGTTCATTTGCTTACCTATGGTTCTGTTGCCCTGAATTTCAGGAAGGTCTTTGCCTCATGCCACCCCTTTGTGAAGCCTGAATAAAACAGTTTTCAAATGAAAATAAATGGGCATAACCTGTGGCTCTTTGCTTAATTGCTTTGGAAAGGGATGTGTCTGAATCAGCCTCTTGGCCCTGTATGAGGTTGTGGCTTAGATTCTCAGCACATGATGAATCTAAAGATAGATTCCATGTGTGCAATCAAAAGCAAAATGGCCAAAAATCTGTCATTGTTGATTAGTCTCTTGCCTTCCTCTGTTAGGTCCCTGACCTCTATCAAGTGAGAATAGGGATCATTTGGGTCAAATGAGTTCTTTGAAGCCCTGAAGAGATGCTTGTGTTTTCTTATGACTCCAAATCACATAAAAAAATCAATCGCTGAGAATCAGTAGGCCTCAAATTGGAGAAGCAGAGCAGTATTAATGGCAGGTCTATTGGATCACTCCAGGTTCACAGGAAGGGTGTCCATGCCACCTTGACTTTAGGCAAATGAGGGGTAAGGGAGATTTTTTTGGACACTCTTTTGGGATGTGTCCCGCTTTGAAACCTCCAGCCACAGGTTATGATGAGTGTCTATATTTAATAAGATGAGGGCCATGTGGGAGTATTTTGGTTTAAATTGTGGTCATTCGTGTGGCAGTTGGAAGAGATGACTGGATCCACCTGGGCTTGAACTCTGGTGTCATTCCCCTGAAAGTCTGAGTTCTGGATCAGACATCAAAGAAGTATTGCCATGAATTGTGTTGGGATTTTCGGAGGCCACACATGAGATTCGCCCTTGGAATCTGGGAACTAGGCCCAGGGTGGCTTTCCACAGAGCACTGGGAATTTCAGCCAAGATATCACATAATTTTATTCTGAAAGACTTTGAAGCCATATTTACTAGTCAAAACACACATGGACCTCAATTGTAGACCTCAGTGGGCCTGGATTCTTGTGACCTTTTGGCCACTCTTTGGGAGGACTTGCCTGTGAGAGTTCTCCAAAACTTTCATTGAAATCAGCTTCCTCACCATTGAATGATTCCTGAATGAATTGAAACCCACAGTGCCTCCAACTTCATCCTTGAAAATTGACTAGATAAATACCATAAAATTTTTGAAATTCCAATGACCAGATGGCACTGGAGAACCTTTGGATGTCCTGTTGCTGATCATGACTGTACCAGACAGTGCATTGATTGACTGGATTTCATGAAAATTGTGGAGAACAGAGATGCCATTAAGTTGGTGCCTTCTTAGTAGTGGGACTAGAGCAGTGGTGAGCAAGTGTGTAATAAAACATCTGTTGTGGGGTCATGTGGATCTGCTATTGGCTTCCAAATCGCTGTGACTGACATGGTGCAGCTAGCAGACCCTTATATGTACAGACATCTTGTTATATGGAGAGGTTTCAGGGCAATGTTCAGAATCAGGTTGCTTTGGTCAAGGGGGCAACCTATGTGGTATACAAGCCCTGTTGGTGCATTATCCTGCAGACCCTGACCCACCACATTTGACAGAACTTCCTCCAGCATGGTGTCCCAGTTGAACGCATTGTATTTCCTGAAGCAAGTACCAAACTCCGAGTGCAGCAGCAAGAAACACTGTGAAAAGTGGAGGATAATGAAATGGCTTCACAGTCCACTTGGGGAGACACTTAGCCCCCAGTGGCCACAGATTACATACAAAGAGAGAATTCAGCACTGCTGCCTCATTTTCATTGTAAAATAAGAATCCATGTCCTCCAGGTCACATAGATGCAGACCCACCTTTGATGCTCTCACTACAAAGAGAATTCAGCACTGCTGCTTCATGTTCATTGGGAAATTATAACCATATCCTCCAAATCA